>NC_092423.1:92340477-92520477 GCF_036169615.1 Heliangelus exortis
TTTACAAATTTACATCTTCAAAAGTTATGTGTGGTTTCAGATAGAAAAAAATTGCAAAAAGATCACTATATTATAATGCCCTGGGTTTCATCTTAGCTTGCTCCATGTGTCGGCTGGCAGTAATGTAAGTTATAATGCACTCACTCAACTTCAGTGAATGGGTATTTTCCAGGGTAGTTCTATTAAGTGGACAACTAGATAGGTGTCTTAATAGTTTGCTGAATTATGGCTGTTTAAGTCTCAGTTAGATCAATGGGTTGATTGCTGGTTCTTTTCCCAGAAGGCATTTATTGTCTTCTAAGGTGAGCATGGATTTCTATCTGTATTCTCAGCATGGATGGCTCTCCTGCAATCTATTGGTCATATGCAGTAGAAACTTTTAACTTTTCACTCAAGACCCTTGGGGAAGGCTCCCTTATCCCCATTCCACCAGGATGGCTGAAGGTACCTGTCTTCTACTGCCCTTTTTCAGCTGTATGGAGCAGCCAGATTTGTGCCAGTCACCTTGGTGGGAGCTGTGACAGTTCTCCATTCCTTTGTGGTCCTTCTGCTGCACAGCAGGCCACAACTCATCAACCAGAAAGATGAGGAAAGTATTGACACACTGCTGAAGGACGCAGGGTATGTAGTGACGAAGGACATGAGAAACTATCTGTTGCTTGATGACTTCTTTTCCCTAGTTCATTGGCAAGAATGTCTCACAAGTCTCCACAATGACTGTGGCTGGAAGCAGTGTCTGGTAGATTGAGGTACTACCCATGGCAGAAGGAGATAAGACTGAACCAGATTTGTAGCCTGAGGATGTACAAGACCATGGGACCAGCCGGGTTGCATCTGGTGATGCTGAGCTTATAGGCCAGTGTTACTGTGGGGGTGCTCCCTGTCTTTTTTAGAGAGTTGTGGAGATCAGAAAGTTCTGAGAAGCTGCAAGTCATTCAGACTAATGGCAGTCCCTAGGAAGATCATGGATCAAAGCATCTCAGCACCCATTATCCAGTGCATGACGTACAAACAATAATAATAAAAAAATGCTGGTATTTACCAAGGGCAAATTATTCCTGATCACCTTGATTATCTTTTACAGTGAGATGGGTGGCTTAGTATATAAGAGGAAGCAGAAGATGTCTTCTACCTTGAAGTTAGCATAGTCCTTTGCACTGTCTCCATAGTGCCACTGCAGACAAATTGAAAAGATACATACTGAAAGGAAGACAACAAAGCAAGTGAAAATTATCTAGACTGCTAGGCTCACAAAGTAATGATCAGCATATTGAAAACCAGGTTGTGGATGGTTACTGGTGGCATTCTCCAGATGCTGACACCGAAGCCTATGCTCTTTAGTTTCTGCTTTAACAGCCGAAGTGATGTGGTGAGATGCACCTTTACCAAGGTTTTGGGTCACTCCAAACTGATAGGTGTTGGGGAGTGGGATATGGAGGCTTCCAGCATCCTGAGATCAGGGCTTCCAGTCAGAGGAAGCTCAATAGGCTGAAGAAAGCATCTGACAGAAACATCAAGAAGTTCAGCAAAGGGAAATGCAGTCTTGCATGTCAGACGTAAAAACTTCAGTGGTACAGGAAGGCATCTGGGAATCCTAGTGGACAAGTTCAGTATGAATCAGCAGCAGTGAAGGCCATTTGCAATAGAAAGTACATAGACAGCAGGTCAAGGGAAGTGATTCTTCCCTGCTGTTCAAGCCTTGTGAGACCACATTTGAGTAGTGTTCAATTTTGGGTCTCTGTGGTAGAAAAGAAGACATAGACAATGTGGAGAAAATCTAGCAAAGAACTACCAGACTGGTCATGTCACATGAGGAGAGGCTGAGAGAATGGGTAACAGAGCACTGGAACAGGCAGCCCAGGGAGGCTGTGGAGTGTCTGTTTCGGGAGACATTCAAAACCCAGATGCCATCCTGTGCATACTACCCTAGGTGAACCTGCTGTGGCAGGGGGGTTGGACTGGATAAACTCCAGAGGTCCCTTACAACCCCTGCCATTTTGTGATTCCGTGAATGGTGCTTCCTTGGGGGATAAATAGATTAGATGACTCCAACTAACTGCAAGATGGAGCCATGCTTTTCCCTGTAAATGGATGGGAGACAACAGACTCAGGCAGCAGCTATGGAAATTCCGATGAGATACACAATAAAAATTCCTTGTGGTGAGAGTGATCAAGCACTGGCCCAAGTTGCCCAAGGGCTGCAAAATCTCCATCCATGGAAATATACAGACCCTGACTTGACAGTACCCTGGGCAACCTGACCTATCTTTGAAGTAGGTATTTCTTTGAGTAAAGAGCTGGACTAGATGACCTCCACAGATTCTTAATTATTCTGTGATTCTAATCACCTAATGCACGTTCTTGATTTTCTTTTTATGGTTACTCCAGGCTCTGGTATTTAAGAGCTCTCACAGAGAATAAATTCCCTGACTCCTGGCTTGTCTCCTTTTTCCCTGTTTTCCCTACGGCCTGTAGCATTTTGGCTCTGCTTCTTTCCTCACCTGGCAGCCAGCTTGTGCCTCTCAGCAGCTTTTGCACATTGCCACAGGAGAGCAAAGGCTAGTAGGCTGTACAAGCTGGCCAGCATGCCAGGAGCCTTTGTGCTTCTGCCTGTTAATCACAAGGTGCTACTGAGGTGTGTGAGCTGGCCAGCGTGCCAAGAACCCGTGCACCAGCCACACAAAGAGAAACGAGCTAGCAGCAGGCAGCAGCAGATTGCAGAGATGTGTCCCAGTGCTGTCAGGGGCAAGGCTTGAACCACCCACAGCAATTAGTGCAGTCAAATCAGATGCAGCGGTAGCCAGTTGGACTGTGGCTTCCAACCTCACCTTCCCACTGGCCTGGTCACTCGCCATGCCCCCTGTCATGCCAGAACCCTCATTTCTCATTGGGAGGGGAATGAGAATCCCATTATGTCCTACTGTATTACATTAACTGCATTTATTGTCTATATTATACTATATTAGTTACATTATGCTACATTACATCATATTATGTGTTGCTCTGGAGTCACTTTCCCAATCTGGCAGCCTCCATCCTGCCACCATGTTCTGCTCTCTGCAGGTGTCCTTCCAGCCTGTAAGATGGCTGAAGGGCAGGAAGAGGCTCACGCTCCCCCCTTCCTGCCCTCTCACACAGTGAAACAGATTTCTCTAAGAAGCTGAAAAGGGAAGTGGGTTTCCCAGCCTCCACAGAGCGGGGAAGGAGGTCAGATGAGAAGCTGCCTGTTGATAGCCTGATCTTTCCTTTAGCAGAGGCGCCAATGTCGGAGGAGGGTGGGGGGAAATGTCAGAGCTGAGGCCCCAGCATCCCTTACTTAAGGACAGATAGCTGCTCATCTTCAAGGCGAGGGGATCTGTGCCACAGTGGGTTCACCCCAGTAAATCAGCGTGGCGTTGATTTGTAAATGGTTGGTCTCATTTACTGCATTCCTCTCTGCAAACTGAGCTTGTGCTAAGCTGCTGGAGCCCAGCCTCACTTTCCTCCAGCCGCTCACTTCCAAAAAATTATTGACATTGCCTCCAGCCCTCGGATGTTAGTGGTATTTTTGTTTTATGTCTTTCCTAACAAGTTGACACAACTTAACAATGTTGGTCTTGTCACCAGATTATTCTTCTAAATGAGACAGTTATTCACAGTGAGTCATTGAATATTTTACAACGTGGTTACTGTAGCTGCTCCGACAGGCACCTGTGTATAGATGAGAGTGTACGTACTGTCATGGCACTGTCAAATAGGAGATGTTTGCTCTACCTTTATTTATACAAACCATTCACCCCCACCACTCTCGTCTTACAGCCTTCCCTTTAATTCTCAGGGTACCATCTTTCTACCTTGTTACAGGAAGGATGCACAGAGATGGCCCTACTGCTACTGTATGCACAGGTTTCTTCAGGTTCTTTGGGAAAATATATATTGCTAACATTGTGCAACTGGAGATGTGATCTGTACGCAGTTTATTTCTTGGCAGACCAATGAGCTTTGGGAGAGGGATCTTTCCTTTGGGCAGGAATGGCTTGGGAAATATTTTTTTCCACAATTTCTTTTTTAGCTTCCTGCCTGATTTGATTTTCTGCTACTTGTAAAGTACTTTAGGGCCAAGAACAGCCAGGATATCTGCCTGTTGGCTTCTAAAACTGCTTTGTGGCTGTCTGGAAATAAAAAGTCTCTGGAACTTCACACCTCACCTGAGTCCATCCCCAGGGAACGAGTGCATGTATGTACATGTGTGTGTAGGAGTTTGCTTGTGTGTTTGTAAGTCTAAAGTAACTCTCCAGTTTGTCAGGGGTTTAGGAATAAAAACCTAACTGAGGTTCAGCCCAGATATTTGATGCATTAGTGATTAGAAGGCCTTTTTATCACTTGCAGTATGTGACATCAGAACTGAACGACTCAGCTTCTTTGCAAGGTGTTTTCTCTCCTTTTTAACATCTGTGGTAGTGCCTGCTTCTCAGATATTGTGGTTCTTTAATGAATTCACATTCTAAATGTACTTCGAGGTATTCACACATGTGACATGCATGTGCTACTTGAATATAAACTGTGCTTGTAAGAATTAGCAATTTCTTTGTTGTGTTTTGTTTTCGTTCCAGTTTTTTTTTTTTTCTGCTTGGAAAATAATTGTCCCAAAGCTAGTTAAATATCAATAGAATCTGAACAACAGCAAAAGGGCCCTTTCTTCTCTGTCATATTGTACCTTGCGCCTTGTCAGCAACACCTGTAAAAAGCTGGTGTAAAATGGCAGCGTGAAGCTCTGCTAGTACTTTACACTCATTTTGCACTGAGTGAACAGACTACACAAGGTGCAAGGCCTAAAGGCCTATGTTTCTGCCCACTTGGGATATGCTCTTTGCATCAAATCTTGAGATTTCTTCCTTTTATTAAAGTAAACCCAAAGGGGTCCCCTAGAGGCATAGCCAATATTCAGTCCTTGTGGGCACACAAATCCAGGATTAGCCTGTGGCTGTTCCCAGGGAAAATGTTTGCTAGTGAAGTCTCAGCTAGTGTCAGGAAGGTACTATAATGGAGAAGACATGCTGTGCCTGTTTATTCATGTGAATTAGGTACCTCTGGAATGCATATTTGTGTACCCCCATAGTTTAAGATTCTGTCATGCTTGTGTTTGCCTAAATCTGCTTTTCGTGAATTCTTCTTCAGTCAGGAGGTTCTGACAGTGAAACTGTCCTCTGTTAATTTCTCCCAGCTAGTTCACAGAACCACTGAAGATGGGAGATCTTCCAAATTGCCAGTTCCTTAGAAGTGTTATATACATATTTTTAAATGCCACATTTTCAGTTTCTTTAGGGAAGGCAGAGGGGAAAACTGGTACATGAATAATTATTAGAGTTAGGTCTGAAATTTTTCCAAGTCTGTTCATCCCCTCCTTTGCAAGGAAGATGATTCCGAATCCATACCTGTGTTCATAGCTTGATTCTTTGCAGAGGTTCTTTGATGTTAAATTGAAGCAGACCAACAGCCCATGATCAAAACTTGATTGAATTCTATTGTTTACAACTGGTTTTGAATCTATGTCTAAATTCAAAGAGGATAAAGGAGGCCTTTCCATGTACAACTATATCCTTGAATGGCTGAAAAGTAATAATAACTAAAAAGTACTGTAATAAACTCTCATTTATAAACTCAATTTTAAGGTACCACCTGTTTTTTCTGACACTCTAATGGTGAAAATTGAGAGGTATAGGTATTACAGATATCTGGCACAAGTAAAAGCAGTTATTACTATTATTAACATCTTACACCTAGAGCCTCTAACTGCATTGTGCATGCAGTCAGATGCATTTCTCACTTTGCCTCCTAATAAAAGGCAAAGAAAAATCCAAACCAAAACAAACAAAAAAAGACAATGCACACAATGGGATCAAGCTTGAGCTTTTCACAGGACCCTTTTTCAGAGAAACATTAAGTGTCCTTGAATTTCAAAGTGAGAATGAGAGCTTAACTCTTTTATTCCATTGAAAACTCAGCCTGATGAACTTGTCTGAGGTTGTACGGGACCCCTTGGACAGAGGTAAAACCAGTCTACACACAGCAGTGAAATCCAAACCTCTAGAGTCCTTTTACACAGAAAGAGTGTTTCTTCATACAAATAACTGTGTTTGGGCTCATGTCTAGCTCGGATTAAAGAGCGATGGATAGACATCTATCCTAGTTACCACCACAACCATGAATTTTAAGGGTTAGTCATCCCCGAGACCTGGAATGGCTCATTCACGTGAGACAGAAATCTTTCATTCAGCCTTGCACCTCTTGAAGGCTGACGCTCCTGAGCAATGAAGCTCCTTTTTCCTTTCTTTGCTCTCTCGGTGAGTGATCTTGACTGCATTTCCACCAAAAGAGAGATGCAATATCTCACAAAGTGGTGCACTGCATGTTTCTGCCGGCACTCATTGGCTGCGCCTCGCGTGTAGGGCAAAGGCTTAGCCTCTAAGATTTGTTGGCAGCCTCCTGCTCTTTGTTCTTCAGAATGTGAAAATAGTGTAAATAGCAGCATCTGCAATTGCTCCTGCTGCTCTGACTGCCAGCCAAGTCAGATCCCCCCCTCCCCTCCCAGAGCAGTCCACATGCTGCACACAGGACTGGACTGGGGAGGAATTATATGCGATGAGAGTGCAGCCTCAGGAGGGCTGTGAAGAATACAGACCATCAAGCAGGGAGGCAGATAGACTGCCTCCGAGTTCAGTTATTCCCAAATGAAATTTAAAAAAAAAAAAATCTCTTCCCCACATCATGACCCTTAGATATATTTTGGGGGACTTTTGTGGCTGCATCTATCTTGCTACCAAAAATATTTTAAAGAAAGGGAGGAAATAATTCACTCACTGTTTCACCTGCACAAGGAGAGCTCTGTTCCAAGACCAACCAACCTTTCCACCATGGTCTTATACCTTCCCATCTGCATTCTTACACTGAGGTCATCATTACAGTTCAGATTTTTCAGTGGGCCCACTCTTTTTTTCTTTTTTTTTCTTGGTTGTTTTTGGTTTTGTTTTGTTTTTTTGTATTATAAATGTGTATGTAAGTTCTAAGAATGCTGAAAAATTATTAGCTATTCTTTTTTTGTTTTTTTCCATTTATGCATACATGCACACTCCATACATATGCGTATGAACACATATGTACGTCACAACAGATTTTATTTTCCTCTCCAGCTCAGGTTGAAAAGACCTTTTTCAGGTGAAAGGCTTTTAGAAATAGCTCTTTGTCCATTTGAAATTAACAAAAGAAATGGAACAGTGGGCAGAGAGAGAAAGACTTGTTCATCTATAGTTTGCAACAAGAGAAGCTGGCAAAGAGCCCTGGAGTAAAAAGCATGCCCCTGAGAGATGCTGTTGATGGAAGGGTTCTGCATGCTTCTTCCCAACCAGCCCTGTCAGGCAGTGCCACTCCAAAAGCAAACTCTTCTCGTGCATAAAAATGGCATAGCAGGGTCAGTGACATGGTTGAATTGAGTCAAAGTGTCTTGTACACAGTATCTGATGTCTGGACTCACAGGTTACGGATGGCAAGAATAAAGCCTTAAACCTTCCCTCTGAACCCCATGGAAATATTGCAGAGAGACAAAAAAATTTCTGGGCAGAAGCATAATTTTGTGTGCTAAGCTGTGATTTTACACCATTTTTTTTTCTTATTTTATCTAACTACAGCAATTTTCCTTCTCCTGTACACTTCAAGAGACAGATTGGACATAAAACTGACTTTGCAAAAGGCTTTGAGTTCTTCCATGGCTACATGGCAGCTGTCCTGAGCTGATGCTTCATCATGAAGTTCTTATTTTGCACTTTAAGCAAAGCATTAATTATCTATCTAAATCCTGTTTCAAACCTCTCCTGCTTTCTCTCTTAATACAGTCTTTCTTCTCTAAAGCAGCAGCATAGCAGCCACAACCTCCTAGCTTCAGAGACCTATGCTTCACTGTAAGCCCACCTTAACATCAAGATTCACAGCTTCAAACTACATTACCCTCCTGTATTTATTTTTTTTTTTATTTCTATCATTCCAACACATGCCAACCTCCAGCACATAAAATGCTTGGCTCAGAGGAACAGACGTATACAGCTGCACTGTAATTGTATAAAAAAAGCACACTAATAACTCTTCAGTGCATTCAAAACCTCTCCTCATTGCAGGAGTCTGGGTGGATTGGCACATGGTGCATAGGCGTAGATTACACAGTGCTTAATGGCTAAAACTGTAGTGCTATATAGCCCAAATACACTCACTTTAAATTCAAGAGAATGAGGTTTTTTTCTTCTTCCCAACAAGTGAATTTTAACTAAACATCACTAGAATATTTGTGGCAAGCCAAGTGTGCAGTATGTAAACACAGAGGATTGCAGTGGGAACCTATGTCTAAGAGATACATTCTTATAGCAAGAAGGAAGAAACACCCTGTGGAAATAGAGGCCAATCAAAACAGCTCAGATTTTTTTTTTTTTTTTATGCCAATTGCTCAGGTATGAGTTCACCAATTGTTACTTGCTGAAATTATGTAGCCAGTAGTTTTGAATAGTGGATCCATTTTGAGAAAATTGTGAACTGCTCCTTGGGACTTCAAGAACACAAAAAGGAGCAAAATGCACTAAAAAGAACTGTTTCTTGCAAATTATCCTCCTGAGCATCTTCCCATGCACAGTTTGAAGATAGCTTTTGAATGCTAAACTGCACAGAGTATTCTGTAAGATTTTCTATGGTTTACGTGAGTGAAAAACTGAAAGCCACCTTGGAAAGCAGACTCCTTGTTTTGTACAAAGATTATCACATTTGCAGTACAGAACTAGCATTTACAAAAGCAGGCAGAACTGCACATGCTGTGAGCATACCACTCTGGCTTAAAAGCTTTAATTCAAGAAAGTCACTCTATAGAGGAGAAAGGAACAGAAGCACTTGCCTAACTAGGAGTGTTCAAACTGCTTTCCTAAATAAGGATAGGCTGGAGCACACACTTAAGTGGTTTCCCACACCCAGGGAGTACACCTCCACTAATGTTAGGAATTCATTTTTAATCTAATTTAAGGAAGCAAGGATTCACCCACTCCTCCTCTGGATGAGCACTCAGGCACATGTGGGCATCTCTCATGGGCAGTGCATTCAGTGGCCATTCGACTCCCTGGGCCACTGCTTGAAATCTCTGAAGGACCACGCTGGGACTGGTCACTGCACAGGCTGATTCCTTGACTGTAACTGCTGCACAGCATAAATGCACTGAAAGGGCCAGCAAATCATCAACCCATAACCTCCCCTGCAAAGTGCAGGGGACTGAGCTGGGGGAGACTTTTGGAAAAATATATTATGGTCTCCCTAGAGCTTCCTAGAGCTAGCCTCCTTTATAGATACATACATACATACATACATACATACATACATATATATATATATTTTTTTTTTAACATGTGCTGTCAAATATGAGAGAGAGAGAAACCTTCTTTGGGCTGTTTGGTCTAATGTCTAGAGAAGTAAAGAGGGCCAGGTGCCATGGAGGCAACAGATACCTATGTATTTACATTGGAGAACCTTTTCTTTTGCTGGCCTGAAGCTCGGGCAGTGCAGATGAACTGGTTGCACACAAGGATTTCAAGTGCAAGGAGTAAAATTTCATACAGATATTTAATGCAAAGCCAAGCACATAAGAAAAAAACAGAATTAATAGGTATATATAGACACAAGCAAACTCCTAAGGTCTTTTAGTCCCATTGACAATAAACACATTGGATGAGAATATAATTTCTTGTAGCTTTTGAGTTTCTGTAACATTTTCAAACATTTAGAGCACAGTCTGGAAGCTAAGGTGTAAGACACCACCCTTGAGCAATACTGGCTTGCCACTGACCTCCTGCACCAGACAAGAAGAATAGCCTGCTCCATCTTTTACTTTGGCACGTGACTTCAAAAAAATCAAACAAGCATTTCTCATTACACTTATTAAACTGCAGTATGGCTTGTTATTAATTGACTGAGGTAAAACAAAAGCCTCTCACTGTAAAACATAATTATTTAAGCTAAAGTGCTGATGATTAAAAATGTCATGTTATAGCATATAAACTATGAAAGATAGAAACATCTCCTTTGGCCCAATTGCACTGAATTCAGTGCACAGAAAGGTGAGATGTACACAAGGAGTTGGGTGCTGTGTTTGCTAGTCACCAACAGCTTAGGCTTTCTCTTCCCTGTAGAGCAGGGATCAACCAGCTACAGGAATATTGAAAGACATGGCCATGGCCATGACTAATCAAAGAGCAAATCAAAGGATTTATCTTCTATGTAGAAGCAGAGCAGTAAGATTTGCTTCACATATGTCCCCAAAGGTGTCTGTGGACTGGTGGGTTTCTTGCAGCACCTTTTCTTCTCAAACAGTTTCTGGTTTTCTGGTGTACTTTAATTTAAAGGGGGACAGGGCTTCCTGCTAATAAATAATTCATCCATCATACTGGTATCTTAGATTCATGAAACAACTTTGCTTCACCAAAGAGCATTACAAATGACAGGTTAGTCCATCCCTTCTGATTTTTGCCGTGGAAAAGAAAGCTAGCTAAAATAGATCAGAAATTTGTCAGAGGAGGAAGGAGCTGATCATGGAGCTGTTCCCCCCTTTTCTCATAGCTCAGGGGATGGTTAAATGTGTGAATTCTGCCTGACTGGAGGTCCACTGAGACATGGGGCTGGGAAAGAGCTCAAGTAAGTTGTGTGTCCTGAGCAGCCACAGACCCAGGAGGACGAACATTATATGTAGCATTAACATCTGATAAATCCACATGGGAATATTCATGGAAGTAATAACTTGGCTTAATCAATAGCAGCTGCTATATTACTTTTATGCTATTGTATCTCACCAGGGCATGAGGTGTTTTGGCATGCAGTGGGCCCTACAGAATCAGTGGCAAGCAATGTAATTTGAGGGAAATATTGTGAAGGGTCTCAGCCCCCTTCAAATGCATAAAAAGTCTGTGGGGTGTCACAGCAGCCTCCTAACTTTTGCATGCTCATAAATTATTGTGGCTGAGGTGGAGGTGTCTAGGGTTAAATCCACCAGCAACTGATACTGAGAGTTGTGCAGCCTCACCTTTGTGCATCTTCTGAGCAAGGCAGAATCCAAGACCCTAAATTATGCATCTAGGCTCCCCTTCATAATCAGAAAAGTCTGCTGCCTGAGACTGGCTTGTCACAAGATGACATGCTGAGCTAGGAACCTGTAGAAAAAGGTTTGCCTGGTTACTCTGCAAGGATTAATTAGCATGGGGATAAGTCCCCAGGTCTTTTTTTATCTAGCTGAATGCTTTAACCAAGAGTATCACTGGTTATTTTTCTCCTTGTTTTGTTTATTCAGTGCCCTATCCCTCCCTTTCAGTAGTGAATGCCCCCTCCCAGTCAGGCCTCTGCAGGGGGGATATGAGTTGGAGTCTGCACCATGACAGAGAATGAGTCCATGAGCACATCCTCCAACCTCCAAGCTGATGGACAGACCTCTGTTTGTGGGAGAGGTGGCTGAGGAAAGGGGAGGAGAGCAGATCCTCTTTCCTAGGGGCTCTGCATGGAGACAGATATATTAGGCACGCTTGTAATGTGCACCAAAAGAGTAAAACATTTCCACAGAAGCTATCTATTATAGCACAAAGACATGCTCTAAGAAAAATTCACTTCAAGAAAGCCGGTAAGGTCTCATTTTGTACCAGCACTGTTGATAGGAATTTCAGGAAGCTCATCCCCCTTTTTTACTTTTTGCAGGTATCTATATAGCCCGAAAGGACATCAATAGGGGTATTTTTCCTCACTTGTCACTGCCCCACAAAAGAAAATATCTTCCTTTTCAACTCTTCCTGAGCTTGAGACATTGGTACTTGCCTTCCAATGCTTCTGTTGGCATTGAAAGGGGATTACTCCAGTGGATCCTGCTTTTGACAGAATGGAGCCTGACAGTAAACACAGAGAAAGAGCATCCTAAGCAGAGGGGATTTCACTGTGAGCATTTGTCTATATTGACAACATTCACCGTTACAATCCTTCACCAGTTCAGCTCTCTACTTGCACAGCAGAAGGCATGGGGTTTCATTATCTTGTTATTTTTCCCATAGGTATATAACCCACACCTTCTAAGAAATGTCTGCAATTGAGAAAAGGAAAAACTAAAACACATCCAACCAAATGTGTGTGCATGGACCTCATACACCTATACACAGGTCTTCCATAACAAGTTTTCCTCACATGTGTTTACTACTCTACACTGGAATCAATGTGTAGTCACAGCAGAAAATCAGAGAAGACCACTCCTCCTGGGGAGCTTGGAGCTGTGCCCAACAGAGTGGTCTTCATGAGCTCTATGGAGCTTCAAAATGGAGCTGGCCTTATGGAGGGCTGTGGGAAAGGCAAAGCACCCAGTCACCTAGGCATGGCCCCAGGTCTGATGTCAAGTCACCCATGTGATGGTATTACCTACAAGTTCAGTTGAAACCAACTCCTCTTTTTCCCTTGAGACACTTAATTCCTCCATGCAGCGGCAACAGTGATGGATCTTCTTTCAACACACACCCCTTTGAATGTTGGCAGCATCAGTGCTGGGCCTTAAGAACATCTCAGCATATTTGCAATAGGATGGTAGAATTAGATCTGTCATGAAAATATTGGCTGCATCCAGAACACTCATGTGAAAGCACCAAAATGGCACCATCCCCTCTTCTTTATTTTTTTCCTTTTTTTTTTTTTTTTCTTTTCAGTAGAGGAAGATCATCCAGAATCAACCCAGTAAAAAGAATTGTCATAAAATCTCACCCCATTGACTTGTAAATGGAATTGAATCTGTGGAGTCTACATAATGATCCTATCAAAAAGGGAAGGAGCTATCACATTCATATAACAGATGAGATATGAAATGACTACTATGGCAGATGAACACCCCAGAGGTATTTTGCTTTATTCTACTCACTGCGTTTATATCTCCAGTTTCTCTAATTTTAGTTATTTTTTCCTCAGGTCTCAAGACAAGAACAGTAAGACTTCCTTTTCTTTCTTTCTTTTCCCCTTTTTTTTTAACAAATAACCTCATAGAGAAGTCAATAATATAAATACTTATGTTTCTGAGGTCAGTGCTGGGGCTTTATTAAAAATGATTTTTCACGATGTATTCCTCTGCTGTTGCTTCTGCTATTGCTGCTAGAAACCTTCCAGTCATTTCCCCTTCCCTTAACCATGATTTGGGTTGCTGAGAAGTTAAAGCACTTGCAGAAAACAGGGGCCAAGTAGAGACAGGCTCACCTTCCCCACTAAAGAAATTGCCCTGCTTAGGAAAACCACATGCAAAGCCCTCCTCCCTCCCCTTCTAAGCCACATGAATTCCCTTACATCTCTTACCTCCATACCTTTCCTTCTTCTCCCCTGGCCCCCTCTGCTCAGCATTTTGATTAGTGACTACTTAAAATAATCAGAACAGCCACTTAACTGGGAGTCTCACACTCGCACCTGAAGCTAAAACACAGTGTCATAAAAATGAAAAGTCATCAGAATCGCAAAGACTGCTGTTTGCATGCAGCTGCCAGAAGAATATATTCATACAGCAGTGATTGTGCAGTGCTGCTGTTAGTCAGCATGGGCTGGATTAGTACACAGATCCTTCTATCACTGCCCTCCAGGGATTCACACCCTGGGTTTAATTAGGGTTTGAGCCTGCTTCTGCTTCAGAGAGACACTGAGTTAAGTGCAGCCCCAGTGTATTGCATTGGATGACCTCTGTCTGTATGGAACATGCTCCTACTGTGGCGTGCACAACACAGACACACACCCCACACACACATTCTCCTACCCCCTTCTTATAAATTATTGGCAATACTACAGTGCACAAGCTGGAGGGTACTGGTTAAACCGTGTGCTTTGGACTTATTAAACATTTCTGGCCTCGGGGAATGGAACAAGCCAGGGCTCATTCGTAGGAAGTGTTGTTGGCACTCTCTAATTGTATAGAACAATATAATCCGATGTGATGTAATGAAGATCTATGGAGAAAAACAGCTTTTTCCTTTGAAGAGAATGCCAATGTGTTTTAATTTTTATTTCATTCACTGACAGGTTGAGAGATGAAAAGAACAATGTGATTTTCAACCATATTCTACACACTACATAAGCCCTATACACATGTATATCCTGTATAAACATGTATCTATAAACAAGGTAAAGATTGGAGAAAAACCAAAGAAAATGAAATTCAGAGTTAAAATTAGTGCTAAATCAATCCTTCATCCCTCTCTTCCATTGCACAAGGGGAGGGACTGTGTCCACAGCATAAATAGCAACCCTTCAATTACAGAATGGCACGGAAAGTGCAGTGCATCTTATTTAAACTTTTTTTCCCTTTCACTGTTTTGGTTTGCAAAGCCCTCAAGTAAGATGGTGAAATGTGTATTAGTTACTTGAAACAGCAGTTGTCTTCTATATGAATAAGCAATTTAGAAAGTATCCCAAAGTCCCCTGATGTTAATGGAAAGCTTTCCACTGATTTCAGTGGGCTTGTATAAGGCCTTTAGGCAGTTGTCTAGAAGGAACAGTTTTAACAGCTTCATATTTGTAATTTCTACTTATATTAGTGATTGAATAAAAATAGAGGCAAAGTAGAAAAGCCTTGGAACATAGGAAAAAGCAGAGTAATTTCCTTACATTACGCTAGTTTCATCTCTTCTTCCTTGTAAATTATTTATCATAAGGGAGAGGAATGTAGGTTTTTTGCAGGACACTATTGTACAGAAAAGCATACCACAGCAGGAAAATGAGGATAGAAAACTGACAAAATGCCACCAAGAAGAGAATTGAGCTTAGTGTTACTACAAAGGGTAGGCTACCTGGCTTTTGTTGTCTTCATTCTATAGAAAGATTTTGTCACCTTTTACATATTATCCACTGTTACTTGTCTGATGTTTTTTAAACCTCAAATTATGCTCTTTTGAGTGGTCTCCTGTTTGCCTGTGTTGCTGTGGGACTCTTCTTCAGAAATAATGCAGAGAGGAAAGCAGAAACTGGTATATTTGAAGGAGGATACTGCAGAGGAAAGACTACAAGGGAAGAGGGTATGATCAAGGGAGAAGCATGGATATGTTTCCTTGCTTATAAGCAAGATTCAAGAATTCTCCAAATCACAGCTTCCTTTCTGAACATAGGAAGTTTGACTACAGGGTTAGGGATAAATTCAAATACTGTTAAACCCTGAGAAAGAAAGCCTTACAGAGCTGAGCTTCTGCAAATGTTGAGAAGATCACTGAAGTCTGAGAAAGTGCTCTGAAAATTGAGAATAATGAAGCAGAGGAGGAAAGTGTAGCATACCCAGTTCAATGAAGGAATGGAGTTTAAAAGCCTGCTCTTCATTTTCCTCTCTCCCAGCTCCTCACCTCATAAGATGAGAGAAGCAAGAGAGGAGGTACCATTACTTCTAGCATCTGTGGTAGATGCTTACTATAGACTTTTCAGCTTTCACCCTACTACTCCGTGAAGGACCTCCTGCAGTCCCTTCATCATAGCATAGTTCCCAAAGGGCTGACTGGTGGCCACCCGTGCCTGCACTAGCTGAGCTGATGCCTGCTGGTCAATGGTGGTCACAGCCTTTCCAGACACCTGCCCTGAGGAAGCACAGGGAAATCTGATCTTCACAGTTTCAGGAAGAAGCTCCAGGGCAGTGGAAGCTAGATTATACAAGCCCTAGGGGTACTTTCAAACCTTTTATTGTCATTTAAATACACATTAAGGACTGTTATGCACAGGTAGTGTGTAATTTCCAGACATGGTTATTTACTGTTATCAAAACCCATAATTAAGCACCTTTAAAAAAAGTTTTTTAATACCCCATGGACATCATTAGCTTTGAAGACCCGATACACTTTTTCCTCATAGTGTGTAAGAGAGAACCCAGTCCCAGTTATGGAAGGATGCTCTACATAGACACAAAGGTCTACTCAAGTGGCATGAGAGACCAAGACTTGTATCCACCTTTTTCCTGCTCTCAGATATTGGTAGGCATTGGTGTGTGACCCAGTTCTAGGTTACAGTGGAAGATTCCTGCACTTTATTTAAAGGAGGAACTGTCCTTTTTTGAGATTACCTGATAACTCTCAAATATTTATGTTACACTTTCAAACATTCTTTTCTTCATTGAAAAGTGCATACTAGTTCAATATTCATGGTAAGATATTTTTCCAGATGCAAATGACCTAATTCTTGACTGACCTTGCAACCATTCTTCAGCCACAGGGGTTCATTCTTTTACCAGACAGAGAGAGGTAAGATCTTGGGAAGAAGTATGTAAGAAGAAGAAGGTAAGTTAAATCATATCCCTTCCATACCTATCTTTCTCATGCATCAGGCTACATGGAAATATCAGAAGACTCCTGGTTCAGGATTTTACAAAAAGAAAGACGCTCAAAAAAGGGAAGAAAATGTCCCACAAAGCCTGACTCTGTCTCTTTACAGGGAGAAATTTTTCATTTATACTCCAACCAGATCTTCCTACCTCTGTAATGTGTGCTGCAAATTCCTGTCTTTGACATGCTGACAGTGTCTCCAGACATGCTGTACTGAGCAGAACTGCCTCATCCTCACTCATTCAGATGTCCTTCCTGTGAATCAGGAGTGTGAGCACATCTCTTGAGGTCCCTACTCTTCTTGCCTCTTCCCCAGCCACAGAGCACACGGCCTGTCAGAGGGCAGGGGTGACTCTGCAAATGGAGGTGGAGGGGGAAGAACAGGGTGGGAGAGCAAAACCTGGTATACTTTGTCATGTGGAAAGAGCTGCCAAATTCTTTTCCTTCTGCTTTTGTATGGCTTTGACCCACATCCCACCGTCTAGACCAAAATAACATTTTATTTCCTTGATAGGATATAACCTGCAGGTAGAAGGTAAAAATTTAGGGAGCTGCTCTCTTGCAGGTCATCCTCATGCATCAGGTTTTCAGTGTTCTCTCAAGGGAGTGCTTTTGAGAAGTCTTTCTGGCACTTTCACATCTAAAAGTGCTTTGCTGATTGGAGAGGTTCAGGCAGGGCAGGTCTTAGCAGCAGAATTTTCGTGTGGAGGAAGAACTGCACCACAGCTAACAATAAGCACTTCTTCAAGAGCTAATTGAAGATAGAATGTATAACACCATCTGTAACCAGCCATCTGGTGATTCCCAATAACACTGCCTTCCACACCACAAGGAGGGGAGGAATTTATAGAATAGCAATCTAGTTTGAACAATCTGATTTGGATAAAACACGAGACACTCTTTGCCACCTCCTCAGCCATTACCCATATTCAAACTGTAAAAAAAACGCAGCTCTTGTGAGGGTTTAAAAAAAATGCTATCAGACTATGAATAATAATGATGATGATAATCAGAAATGTATTTATTATCTACCTTTGAACTTTCAGATTCCAGCCAGACAAGATGCAGGAAACAGAAATCTCAGGAGAGTCTTTTTTCACAGAAATGGCAGACCAGTTTTGCATTCCCAGGGGATACTGCTAGCAGAGATAAGTATCTGAAGTTGGGAATGATTATCTGAGTTGAACTTCCCAACCTTTTGCAGTTTGCCATCATTCCCTGTGCCTTCTCTTGCTAATACATGAAGGGACTATAAATTAATGACCACCAACCTGTCAGCTGTGAATCAACAATATATTTTACTTGCAGGAATGCAAAACCAAAACAAATCCCCCTCAAAATCCAGTGGATTCTGACGTGCTCTCGTAACATAAAAACATCTTACATTATTTTTGCCACGTATCATTACTGAAACTTGAACCTGTGCTGAATCCTCAAGCGGCCTTTTCTTTAAACTGAGAGAATTTTAGCAACTGCATTTGGTACCCTTGCAAATACAGTCAGAGAATGGTAATATGGACAGACCTTCACTTTTAGCAGCACAAATGCACCAACTATAATAAATATGAGAAGTGATTCCCAAACCGAAGACTGGCAAATAGTTACCCAGCTGCTACAGAAATAGCAAGATAGATTTTTTTTTTTTTTTAAAGAAAAGAAATTAAATGAAATGGATATTAGCTGGAAACATCTGTGTTCACCACAGAGCAAAATGCATATTCAGCAGCCAGTTTATTGGCTCTTTAGAGGATGTGAATGGTGCATTGTAAATAATGACACGCCTGTAATAAATTCCCAGTAAAAAAGAGAGGGGGACTGAGCCTGTTCCTCCCACAATTCACATTTCTGGGTCCCTGCTGTGAGTGATGATTCACAGCAGTCACAAATTCCTGTTTTCAAAATGCTATTGTATACTCCAGGGCTTTCATTAAGTTTTACACTAGCAAGGGAAATTTAAAACTTGAGAGAGAGAGAGAGAGAGAGAGAGGCTCTGTGGTGACATTCATTTAACACTCACGGTACTGCACTGATAGATGTGATAGGAGGGTGCATGACAGAAATCAGTCTGTGTTGCTTTCTTTAAATGTAAAGAACAGTGCATGAAACCCTGACAGTGTATAAGAAACAATTCAAAACCCAACAAAATTGTGAGTTGACAGCTTTTGTGTTTTGGAGGTGTATAAAACATTGCATAAATGTATTGGGCTTCAGCATTTAATTTGTGCTCCTACGGGACAGGCAGCTGTCTTAATTTCCTTCCTGACGCAAGTATATCAGGTCTGTGAGTGTTATGTATAAAAGATGTACTGCTCCAGCCTTACAGCTCCAGGATTGAGCTAGCTGCAAAGAAAGATCTCACTGCAGAGAACATACCTTTTCCTGTCAAAGCTGGGTATCAAGATGTGCAGATGAATTTTCCTACCCTGACCAGGGAATTCCTAGAACATCATTCTGGTGCATGGTGTTCCAGCACACTCCCTCCACTGGGCCTTTCACCTCCAGGACATGGTTTTATATTCAGTCTACATCATTTCAGCCAAACAGTTGTTCTACAACTGCAAAGCACACTAATGAGATGAGGTTTTGGCAGACTCACAAAGTTCTTGGTGCCCAGAGTTACACATGTTGTATGCTGTCTGCTGGCTACCTCTTAAGGAGGCACTTTAAGAGATTTTTTTTTTAGCAGAGAATATATTGCCCAGTAGCTAAAATGCTATACAAGCTTCTCCTCACACTAGCAGATTTGCCATACCCCATCCATTTAGAAAGGAAGCATCCTTATGCTCAGCTAAATTAAGGGCAGATTTTCCAAGAACCAGGGCCAAATTCTACTCCACTATTTTGGTTTTTTTTGCTTTACTCAAGTGAAACTTCATCTTTTCATTGGGATTTCTCAAGCAAAGGCAGAATAGGCAGAATAACTGCATATTTCATATGTCTGTAGTGTGTTTCTTTGCTTCTTTTTTGCCCTGATATTTAGAACCTTTTGTCACAATTTTTAGCTGTGTTTACTGAGTTTGGAATTGAGAGCTGCACCCTATACAGGTGTGAGGACGCAGGATCATAAAATAAAAGCAGTTTGGATTCTCTCCAATAAATGTCTGTAACACTACATTAACATCATGTTTATTAATTTCAGAGAAATTTTGAGGCTGAATTTGTTAAATTTGCAGCATTTTATACTTTGAACCAGAGATTGGTGTAAATCTTGGAAAAAGACACCTTATATTTAACTAAAACACAAGCAAAACTTAAAATGTTGCTGCTCTTCCCTTCCTCCAGCTTTTGCACTTTTCATTCTCTCAAGAAGTGGGTAAAAGTTTAATGCAGATATTGGCTGTGTCTGAATTTTGATTTTAAAAAGGTGTATAAAGTGGGAAGACGCTGGAAAAATTAAACGTTCAACTAATGGTAGTACTTTCATCAGTTTGCAAGACTTCAGAGCAGCACCTACATCCCAGCTCAACATCTCCTTCCTTTCCTATGCACATGTCCCTGAGGCTATCCAGCCCTGCACCACAACACCCCCTCTCCATCACACTCCACCCCACCCCACCCTGAGCCAACATTCTGGGAGCCAGCACTAACGGGATTTGTAGCTCTTTACCAGTTATTTAATTTTCCAGAGAGTACCACTTCATCTTTCTCAGAAGCTGCTGCCTGCCAGCCAGCTGCCATTTTGTGGAGCGGCGCTGATATAGGATGCTGTAGAAGAATCAAACCCCGCTTGCTCTCAGAGGAGGTGCTATTTTTGGTTCTTCTCTTCCTTTTTTTGCTCACCTACGCTGAGGAACTACAGCTATTCAAACTGACTGTCTCTGCCTGCTAGAGGTATGGAAAATGATTTTTTTTTCTTTCCAGGGTAGGAGGAATTGCACAATCTCAAGGTGTGTCTGCCAGCATGTGAATGGACAGCGTAAAGGTCTGATCCTGTTTACATGATGGCAGTGCAGCAGGGACCCTAGATAATTTCTAATGCTAAGGCCATAGGTGGTAACAAGGATGGGGAGAAGCAGATTGGCATAGTATCTGCAGTATGGCTTTTGTCTGGGTTTTTGTTTTGTTTGGTTTGGTTTGGTTTTTTTTTACTTCTTTTGTTGGTGAAGCACCTAACTTGAATTTCCAAAATGAGGTTGTGTTAAATTCCAGGTTCACTGGCAGAAGATGTATTAAGCTATTTGGGTAGATCTGCTGAGAGTATTTGTTTTCCAAAATAACATTCAAACTAAGACAAGTTTTTAAGTAAGAAAGCTTTTGTTTTGTAAGACCCATGAGGTCGAATATTTACAACTTCTCGTTGCCCTTTATATCATGGAGAAAATGGATCGATATACTTTTCGTAGTACTCAGGGATTCACACCAAAAATCACCAAAATTTACTTTTTCATAAACTTCAGCATTTGTAAGAATTGTTTTTTTAATTTCTAATTTTTGATAGGTGTCTCTCTTTTTCCATAAAATACCATGATAATTAGGTTCATCTGAAGCTCTCAGAGGTGCAGAATTATGATTTAAACACTGAGCAGTATGTAGAAGAAGACTTTCACTTGGGAATTTTATCAGTTTGAGAAAGCCCAATTCTTGTGAATGCCATGGTATACTCCAAAATAGATTTCCTTGACTTCTGTGACAATGGGAGCTGCTGCAGGTCCAATTGGGAAAGAGCATCATTGCAAGTTAAGATGTGAAAACTGGATTTGACAGAGCAAGTATTGTTTGCTAATTTAGCAGATAATTTCCTTGCACAGGCAATGCAAAGCAAATTGAAGAACCTGAAACAAATGAATTAATGTTCCTTTCTTCAGATTCTAAGCACAGTTAATATGCTCATTTTAAGCTAAAACATTTTAAACCATCCAGTTTTGAAGAAGCTTCTCAATGCCATAAGGATGTTTTCCAATATTACTTTTAAAATATTATTGGATTATATTTCATATAAAGAATTCACAAATTTTGTTCCAATTTTAGGAATCTTCTTTTTTCCCACCTCAAGGTGACTTTGAGCCTCGTCACTTTACAGCAGACTTCAGAGGTTTTCATCACCCTGTTTGCAAGTACCATTCCGGTGGTTAATCACATCAGGGACAGCTGTCTCTGGGGTGCCCTTTTTGATACTGGGATGGAAAAAGCCTTTACAGACCCTTCCTTTGGGGCTCCAAGCACAAAATCAACCACTGACATATGCCCTGCAGAGAGAGGAAGCCAATAAAATGATATCACAGCTATTAAATGAGTTCAACTATTTTTGTCTTTTTTTTCCTATTCCAATAAATTTTTTGGAACCTACCCCACCATCATTGATACTACCCCAAGAGAAGGAAGCAGAAAATCAGTCACTGTGAGAGTCTGAAGCATTGCACAGCAAACTGCTTTCAGCTCCCAGGAGAAACTGAAATATGTTCCCACATAGAGGACTTAGAAACTTTTCTCTAAATTGCAAAAATGTGAATTATTCCTGTTAGAGACAGAGCATGAGAGAGGAGTGAGAAGAGTAGCTCTAGTTTCTCATCACAGCCCTATTCTTCCCTTCACCACTTATCAACATGTAAACTTTGTTTTCTCAGGAGTAATGATTTTACAGCCACTAGGGACAACAGGAAATGTCAGATAAGAGACTCATTACACATCAAAATAGCACAGCCTGACAAGACTGGAACAATATTCAGGAAGAATGAGTGGAATTTTATATGGCTATGTTTTGTTTAAAAGTGAACACTAAACAATAGTATTATGTGTTAGATTTTTATTTAAACCCTATGCTCATGGTACTCCTTTTTTCCCCTCTTTGTATCACAACCGAAGGTTGACTGTAAAGAGAACTGTGAATTCAAGGCTATCATCTGATCTTCAGCTTTGGGGGTGAAATTCATAAGCAGAGGAAAGTTCAGACCTGACTTTGTGTCTCCTGCTTGTCTCTCACTGCATTCCACCACACATTGCAAAAGGAGGTAGCTGGCAATATGTACGTAGAGCTTTCAGCTACTGCATAATGGATTTTGACACAGGCCACAGTGGTGATGACCTGTGCGAAGTGGACACCTGTTATGAAATCTCATATGATTTTGCAAAAAGCTCATGATAAATGTTGTCAGTTGAACAGTCAAGCTCTACAGGCCATGAATTCCTAATGGATTTCTTGGTTGTGACTATTCATCCTGGGATATATAGATTGTGAAATGAAATCCAGATGATAGCCAGATTCCTGTTTCTTCCCTGCAACATCACGAGTCGCACAAATAGGCTGAGAACACCCCTGAACTTTGAGCTGCAAGGGAGTTTACATTAATGGTACTGACTGAGGGCACTTTTTTCAGGTTAGTAGTTTATATGGATTAAAATCTTGCATGGGACTTTTAACAGTAACTGGACTTGTAATTTCCACGCACATAGAATCACGGAGTCACAAAAGGGTTTAGATTGAAAAATACCTTAAGGATTGCCTAGTTCCAATTGCCCTGCATGGGCAGGGACATCTTCCACTAGACCAGGTTGCTCAAAGTCCCATCCAGCCTGGACTTGAACACTTCCAGGGAGGGGGCATCTGTAGCTTCTCTGGGTAACATGTTCCAGTATCTCACCACCTTCACAAAGAAGAATTTCTTCGTAATGTCAATCAAAATCTACCCTCTTCCAGTTTAAAGCCATTACCCCTTGCCCTATTGCTACATGCCCTTGTATAGAGGGCAAGTATTACATAGATATACATCACATATACATTAGCCTGTGAGTGCTGTGATGTCCTTATCATAAAAGCAATTGTTCCTTCTATTCAGAGAGGAAAATCTGCAATGTGTATTTTGTACAGAGAAAATACAGGTGAGAAAATGCAGTAAGAACTACCTTTTTCTCTTAAATTCTGTGCTTCCTTCTTCCTGATTGTCTCAGATTCAGGAGATTCCCTTTGAACATTCAGCTGGTTGATCACTAGAGAACTTAGTTTGTAAGTCAGTTCTACTTTCATGACGGTTTCCACTGTGCTGGTGTCAAATGAACATGGAAACCACAGTGATCTTAAATGACTGCTGGAGAAGCCTGGCACATTTACCACTTCCCTCTCTGGTATTTGCTAATATGAGATATAAAGATGAGCAGTATATCAGGGCCCTACTCAATATATCGGGTGATAAAGTGAGATAAAATGCAATAATTCCTTAACTCTAAGTACCACAAATGCAAAACTTAAAGTAGATTAATATAACAGGAGAAGAGCTAATTTAAGCAGAGGGAGTGTTTACCACCCCAGCTACTGTTTAACTGTGATCTAGGTAACCTGTTTATCTGCCTTCTACAGTCAGTTTGAGTAGGACTGACTCCTCTCTGTCTCTTATTTTAGTGACACCCAGTGTAAATGCCATGTATAAAAGCCCAGTTAAATATCCCAGGCCCCATGTTGTCTACAGATGCAGACGAAACATATTGATTTCATTCTCTTAAGGATGTTGGCTGTGTGGGCAAAGTTTCAGGATTGTGTCCATTTGACACTTGGTACCTCAACCAGCACTTTTGGTCCTGGGAAGAGGATGCAAAGACTGGCAAGAAAACTGTTGATTCGAAATAAAGATTGTTTACATTATTTGTGTGCAATTACATTTCCTATGCAAGATTGTGACAAGCTTATTTCGGAACACGCTCCACAAATTGAGAGGCATGGCTTAACCAGGAGGAGCATCCTATTGTCAGCTGCTATTTACACTGGGTACCCTGAACATGATCAGACATACATACTCTCAGATGGTTATAAAGCTTATGTACATGTCTCTTTTCCTATGAATTTAATCCAACAGGCAAACCACTCTCTCTGTGCCGTAGCCAGATGTAGAAATAGCAGAAAGACTCACAACCACAGATGCCTCTAGAACCTACAAAAAGTCTTTCACCCTGACCTTTACCAAAGAGTGTTCAGATGGTCAGCTTCCACTCCAGATTTCTGGAGCTAAAGTTTTATTTCTTTCAAAGCATGAAGTCAATAATAATAACAATTCCGGTAGCTCAAGACATAACGGTATGTTAGCTAATAATAAATCATACAGCACCAATTCATCCTCAACCAAATTGGCTGCAGCCTTTGGTATTTCTTTAATTATTTTCTGATGTAAGTTTGGGCTCTTGACAGGATGAAAATGATAAGAAGGTTTGTTTTAATTCAAAAGAGTCTCCTGTTCCAACTATGTAAGATCGTCAGGTCAAAGATTATTTGCTTTCAGCTATGGGTAAAATAATAAATCATTCACTGCTTTCTGGACATGTAACTTCAAATTCCTTTGTTAAACCTATCTGCTTGCCAGTTGCACTATGAATTATAGATTAATTACTCAATAATAGTTTTGAAGGTGATGCCTGACTGAGGATTCACACTCTCACATTGCTGAGTGAAGTCAAACACACGTGTTTAGTTTCAGTCTGGCTTTAGCATATGAACCACTCTACAAAGGGATCGTAAAACAAAGTACAAAGTGACAACCATGGATACCACTGATGCTCCTTGTGCAAAAGAGACATGATGAAGGAATATCTACCATGGAGAACCAGATGGAGAGGTCCTTATAGATGCTTGGTCTCCGGATTCAGACACATCTGCTCGGGTGGATTTATTACTCTACAGCAATGACAGCCTGAATGATAGCTCACTGGCATCAACAGAAATCTTTCTACTGACTTCAGAGCATTAGGATCAGATTCTGAGTGGATGCAGCTCCTCCTGTTAGCATCACTAGGTGTTAGGTAGAGAAAATATTTGGAGAGCTGGGTCTAATTGATTCTACAGAATTTAACTTTTACAAAATATCTTACTGTTTTTTGCTATATCACTCTTTGGTTGCTTTTACAACCTTTATTAATTCTAAATTTGAAACTAATAAGCATGTAAATGCAGTACAGATTAAAGATAACATAAAAGATGCATAAGATCAATATGATATTGCAAACAAAAGGAGAAAAATTGTTCACAGTTATTATAAACACACAAATTATGATCCAAATTACTGTATTTTGACCTCTCAGGAGTGCAAGAACTTTTAGGAATAGGGTTTAGAAGGCTGCATATGGAATCCTGATCAGAGCAAGGTTTCCTTAGAATTTAGCATGGTAAAATTAATTGATGTGAGGGGGAGGGTTGTATAAACATTACAAAAGCAGAAGTTTACTATTGCTATAAAATTTCTCAGTGGGTAAGGTCACCATATCAATGCAAATTCAAAACAAAACCAAATCCAAATTTTCCTGATGTTACTAATTGCATATTAGTTTATTATCATTATGGTGTAGAACTCCAGCAACAGCCTTGACACACTCTTGCAAATGAGGTAAAAAAATAGTTACCACTAGCTTTTTGGAAACTGGAAAACAATCAAAGCAAGATCTCTTAAATTTTTTGTTTAGCCCACAATACTAAAACTAGACAGAAAATACTTACATAAAGCAGCCACGATGTTCTGCATTTTTAGATTGATATTGCGTGTTAGTGAAGAGCATTTTTTATTCACTGCAGTACAGGGAAGAAGCGTGAACTGTGTCTTCTGTGTTATTTATATTGAGAAATACTACACATGAGCAGTAAAAATATTTAAGAACACAAATTTACTAAGTGACATTTTTTGATGACTGGAATTGAGTTGCAGAGGTTTCAGTGAAAGCTTGATGACAATGTCTCTGAATGATGCTGAATGAGCACTTGGGACCAGCATGACATTACTGGATCCTTGTCTGAGTTTCTCCTCATGTCACCCATCCAGTCATAAGGAGCAGTCAAGGTCAGGCTACTCGTTTTTACTGGAACTAATCTCTACAAACTGTGTGAAGGAGAACTTCCCTAGCCTTCATTCTGAAGAATGCTCCAGCTGCTTTTACTATTCCTGCTCCTGTATTCTTCCCTAGCTCCTTGGGCCATGGCTTTATAGGGAAGCCTTTCAGCTCTTGAGTGCGTGTAACCATTTTCAAGCATGAGGAACCTGCCTCCCCACCACACAGCTTATCCTGCATCAAGTCCGTTATACACAGGAGATGCTTTTCTACTTTCTTTTCTTTCTACTCCTTCTTTCTACTACTTTTCTTTCTACTTTGCCTAGGCTTATGCTAAGCTTAGCCAACCCATGTTGTGTCTGCTTAGAAGCAAGAAGAAAATCTCTTTGGCTATTATATTCCAGGAGCTTCTTCTAACCCTTTCAGGCAATTAGAACTATTTTGATGAAAAAGTCATGGCCTGTGTACCCTACTTACCTATGTACATACATTCTCAAGTACATGTTATTTTGGTGCTGGCTGGAATGTAGAAGTATCAGGAAGCATCTTATGTTTCCAGCATAAGAACAGCAAACCCCTCACCTTCCATCTTAACAGTCAGAGATTCCCATGAACAATGAATTGCTATTTGTCATCAGAGACCTTGCAGGTGTGGTTTTTAGAGAAAGGAAGGTAGTCTTTGCACTCTCATATTCAAGTTTCAAATAACTACCTGAGGAGAAATTAGCTGTCAGCAGCTCTAAAGTGAGGAGAAAAGGAACTGAGAAACATCAGCACAATTTTGGACAACTTCCAAGAAGTGGGACATACAAGTCCTTTGTAAGGTTAGACAAGGTAACTGCATGTTGCTGCACATTGTATGTAAGCTCATTTCCAAACTGTGGTTCACAGGAACTTAAAATTATTAGGGAGCATTTGTGCTCAGATTTGAAGTCCTAGCTGCTTTTCACATCCATAAAAAACAATGCCCACTGGTAGGGCTCAGACTTTTGGTAGCATCTGAGTAATCCCAAGGGGAGCAAAGGCTTTAAGTAGGTCTGGACAAGACCATCTATGTATATAAAGCAGAGTAAACTATATATTCTGGCAACAGAAGCACACACTAGGTAGTTGATAATCAACTTCGGCCAAGATTCAAACCTAAAATTTACCATTGTAAATAGACAAGTTAGTCCAAATACACTAAAAAAATAATTCATGTCTGAAAAAAAAACCCAAAAAACCAACACAAAACCACACAGCTGACAAATAGGCACACCTTGCCATTGGTCTTAGCTCCATAGAGTTCAGCTGTTGCATTTTTTGTCATGCAAACTTTGGAGTTTTCCTTGCTTTTGTAAGAACCTTTTAGTATGTCTTGCTGTCCTCACGAGTCTTAGCTCTCACCTTGTAAGTGTTTGTGGTGTACCAACCTTTACATTCACACATTCACACAGTGCAGCCAAGCTACTCACTGCAGTAAAATTAAAGACATTTGCAAATGAGGGTAGGGTTATTCTCGAGGGGCAGTGGACAGCATACATAATTATTCTGTGTGTGCCAAAGAACAAATGCAACAAGTAGATTATGCAGGAAGACCTTCCAGGATGTCATAGTCCTCAAATCTGCTGCTTTTACAGAAAGTCACAAACTAAATATTAGGAATTTAGACAGTCCTGTGAAGTTCAGTGAGTGTCAGTACAAGCAAAGAAGATCCCTACACTGTACTTTTCCTTAGTAGCTCAGGGCTTGTCCTTTCATTATTATGAGTAAAGTTATGTTATAGAAAGTGAACATATCAGTTCTTTGCATAACAAATGCAAAGGTACAGCTGCTACTCACTAAATTTTCCAGTCTGAGGACAAATCCTCACCACTTCACATACAGTCACTGCTATATCCATGCAGAAGCTCTCTGTATCAAACCAGTTCCCATGCCAGAACAGGAGGGCACATGCACATTGTGGCTGATAAGGTAGGGACCAAAATTTTTAATCCGACAGGGTGTAAAATGTGAGGAAGGGTCAAGCAAAGACAGTTATAAAGGAGAATGTCTTCGAAAGCCTTTTCCTAGTATAGAAGAGACCAGTACAACAGCTTATGCTCTCTCCCTACAATTCCCCAGCAGGTCACCTGAGCCCTCCTTAGCACCCCAGCTTTTTGTGCATGAAGTGCAACTGCATCTCTGTGACACCACGGCAGGCTGTCTCTCATCAGCCCCTGCTGTGATACTCCTAACGCTTTCACTCCAGGGAGTGCTTCCCTGCTTGATGCTGCTAGCAGATTAAAGCTGTTCTAATTTTCCATCCTAAGCCAAATAGATGCATAAGCAAGCTGTTGGATTGTTTCTCTACGTGCAGCTCACCATCAGCCTGCTTCCTGCTCCCCCCGCCCCCAGCACTCATATTGCTGGACATTTGCAAGTAAAATGGGGGGTGGAGGGCAGAGGTGAGGTTAAGACACACGACAGACAAGGAAGAGTTCCAGGAATATTTTTTCTGCCAAACCCTATTTTTCAAGCTACTCTCCTGACTCCTATCTCTGTGTTAGTGTCAGGAGATGACTTGAAAATTAGGGAGTCTTTTCCTAGGATCAGAAAAGTCATCAAGATTCATTGGATCAGAAGAGTCTTTAAGATCCAATGTTTTTCAGAAATAGGCTGAATGAGCTCAGTAAAGATTGGATGCCAGTCCAAAATACAGTGCAATACAATTTATTTTTATATGCCATCCTTCACACAAAGTACCACAAAACACTTTAGAGAGATGGAGAGATAATGCTTTACAGAGTTAGGTACAGCAACTCCCAGACAGGCAGAAAAGGAAAATGACATATGGAAATGGAGCAGAGTAAAAGGGAAAGCTGAAATTTAAAACCAGTAAAGATGCAAGTAAGTATCCTCATGGATGAGTCCCTCCAAAAGGACTGCAGAAGAATTCAGTGACAGAGTAAAAGAACAATACGTGGAAATTAGTGTTAAAAATAGGCTAGAAAATGTGGGACAAAACAAGAAAAGCTTTAACTCAGCAAAATCCAATAAGAGTATGCAGTACAGGAGGATATCTGTCATAGAGGCTGAGCAATTTTTTTAACCATCCAAAATTATCAATAAGCCATTGATAGTCATTTTGACCCTCCATCTGAATTAGGCCCAGAAAGAGTTTTGCACACCGAAGATCTCCTCTTGCCTCAGAAATCGGCCCATCTGTGATATGAGGATTTTATGATGCCTGAACACTTCAGGGGCATTACAGTCATTTCAGGGAAGCTGCTAACCAAATGACACGGTGACGGCTTTGTCTGGGGCAGCAGGCAGGAATATTTTCATGCACACAAACATGTATGCCCCCACACATGCATAAACTTTACCCAAGAACCCCTTTAAAAATACATTTCTGGGTTAAAGTTTAAGCTGTGCTTGATGATTTTGTAGTAAATTGAAGGGCTTGAGGGTATTTATTTGTTGCAGGGGAGAGGGAAGCAGGTGCTCTCTGTGTGGAAGTATTCCCTTTCCCAGAGGATCTCTGTAGCAGGCTGGAAGATAAAAAGGCAGAGGCTGCAGATGAGTTGGGAATGGGGGGAGGGGAAGAGGGAGGAAAGAAAAGCAAAACTGGAAATTTTTCAGAAATACGATAAAGATATGCTAAATCTATTTTATATTGCTTTGATTTTGTCACTGCTAACCTTGGCAGACTTTTCTGACTGTAACAGACTTGCTTATTGTTTCTGAGAGCACATGGATGGCATTGCAGCAAGCATGCAGCACGGTCTGCACTGCTTGGATGGAATAGGCATTGGGCAGTGGGTTATCACATTCCTTGTATCGTTCAAGCCTTGCTGCAGTGATATGTCATTATGTATACTTAATTCAAAGATGTGAAGCTTGAGAAGTCACCAATGCTGTTGCTGTTATAGAACATCCCAGCAGCCAGTCTCTGGTGAAAGGCAGGTGAGATCATTCCATTACAAACCTCAGCTTTTTTCAGTGCTTTTTTTTTGTTTTCCTACTCCAGATAATATTGAGCTGGAGCATAGAGAATACCAGTGTGAAAATCTCAGCTGACTGTGCATTAATGTGTCCTTAGATACATGAATAAACTTATCTATTCCAGTTTCCTTGTCTCTGGCCAGGTTCTGCTACATTGTCTCACGTCTCTTAGCACTTTATGCTAACACCAGGTATTATTCTGAGAGTATTTGTTTACTACAGGCTTTTCTCTTGGGTTTTTTCTCTTCACAAACGGGCCCTCTAATGAGGTATCTGTCTTAATGCTTACCAATATGCATCCTGCTCAGTTCCCCCCTATTTACCAACAAAAGTTCAGCTACCACTGCAGCACCAATTTCTTCCTCTAATTACCTTTTTTCATCCTAGCTTGTAGTCAAGAGGGTTAAGTTAAAAACAAGTGAAAGGGAAAGATGATATTTTTTTACTCTTCTTTTCCTGTACTTTAAACTTGCTACATGTCATTAGTGGAACATTGCTAGAATATTTTCTAATTCATTTCAAGAAACGTAGGACTGAGATGCTTTTAAGCTCTAGCCAAGTAAAGACTTCATGTGATAGCACACACAGTATATCTGGGGTATAGTGGATGATCACCAGTGCAAGTTCACATGACACTCCCTAACAGATACATACTGTTATAGCAAGGTCATATATTAATATGGAAAGTTTGGGGCAATGAGTGAGAGCCTCCCAGGGAATTGTTCACGTACCTTTTAACTAAGATGTGATTTGTTTTATTAGCTTTATATTTAATGTATTTGGCACAGCCTCCTGAGGGATCAGCTGTCGTCCCAGTCTCAAAGATGAGGCAGTGTGCTCCTCTTGCTACACACTTTTGAAAAACTCAAGCTGAGAGAGAATTGTGGCCTGGCTTCATTCCTGCCTCCTTTACAAGGACTTGCAGTAGCCCCGGCAAGAAAGTCACCTGGTCTGAACAACACAAGATCATAGCTCCAGCATGATGGCTGACAGACAGGGAAAGAAATTTTTTGAACTGGCTTCACATTTAGTCTTCACTCCAGTTTAGGTCAGACCTGCCACTCTGGTTCCCATATGGGGCACTGCTTGCTTCTGGCACATGGCAGACTGGGGAAAGGCTTTAGCCACAAAAAGTCCCTTACTAATTGCTACTGCATCTCTTATATTTAACATTTAGATCCTCACAATTCCTGTGTGACCACTGCATACAAATGTGGAAGGGTCTCCAATGCACAGCATGAAGCAAGGGTAGTGTCCCTTGTCCCAAGCTAGAGAACAGGATTTGACTGTAGCATTGCACAAGTGTTCATTTAATTAGGATGGAAATCCAGTTTTTCACTGGCAGGGAATCTCATACTATAAAGTCCGGAGAACCAAATAACTATCTGTCTCTCTCATCCCCTCTCTGTGGCCCACTGAATGATCAACATAACCTCCCAAAGCACAGTATGAGGAAACAGCAGTGTTCACTTGAGAAATGGAAGGTAGAGGTGCACATACCTTCAGGCAATGAGGGAAACCCCTTTCACACCTCCCATCCTGTACAAGTAGGCCAAGGGCTCAGGATGTTCACTTCCAGCTGAAGATGATCCCAAACTTCAGGAAAGGTCAGCTTTGAGTTTCAGAATTAGTATCCTAACAGGGAGAAATGTCCCTTTAAGTGCCCTCACCTGTGGCATTTTTCCTGTTGTGAGCTTAGAAAGCTCCTATCTCACCTGCTGGGTTTTGTGGTCCCATTTCAAGGTGTTTATCAACTCCCTGCTGGCAATTTGTCATGTCAGAAGGACTCTGATTAAGGCCAGGATGCCTATCAGATTTGCAACATAAAGACCCTTATATGTCATCTAAAGTACATATGAGAATTGAGTCAGTTTGAGCAAATGTGAGGATCTGGCCTTATAAGAATAACTGAAATATATGCAGAAAGCTGTTCCAAGAAAGAGAGTGAAAGAAAGACTGCAGTAAGAAATACTGAGATATAGGGTGGGAAAGGGAGAGAGGGAGACAGAGAGGTGTAGGTGACTGTGAGGCTCAGTACAGAGGTATTACATTAATCCAGAGGAGATTTCTCCAGGACAGACAGACCAAAATGTTGTTACCAGCGTTACACCAGCAATGGCTTTGGCTCTGTGTGAATCCTGTAGAATTGGACCCTGTGACAATTTGCTGCTTTTTCTGTGAGCCTCCAGACTGGTGTGCTAAGCAGCATTCTTTTAAAGATAAAAGGACTTGTTCAAATTTTACATAATCGTAGAATTATTCTTTACAGTGGATTTACATAGACATTGTCAGTGGGGAATACTCTCTGCAGCTTCAATTATGGTATTTTCATGTGCATTGTCTGATAGAAGATGTGCTGGATCTCAAATACCTGCTCTACCTGATTAATGTGGATTATTCATCCCATTGTAATTACCTGTGAATTTTAGGGTAGCAAACATGCGAGAAGAATTTGTAGAAAAGTGGCAGGATTTTTGAAAGGCAAATATTTCCCAAGAATCCTTGTATTCAGGCTGACACATTTCATTCCTTATGGTGATACTCTCTGCATTACAGCACTTGACTTGATGTAAATGTGATAGTGCTAAGTAATACTGACACAGTGCAGTGAAATGCACTGAAGAACCACACTAGAAAACACCTGGCTATTGAATGGTTTCAAAACCTAAAAGCTTTTCATCATCAGTTTAGCTCTCAACAAAACTGCCCTCAGATGTCTACTGTCTTCTGCTTTTCCTCCTAATTAAAACCATGACATTTTAGCTGGTCATGCTTGGGAACCAGGTATACTGAATCCCTCAGTAGCACATATGTGTGGTGACAAACAGCCTCCACGTTAGGCACTGTTTTACATGTAACTTGATAACTAGGTCAGGCTGGCAACTGGTTCTATGCAGCCTGTGAATAGGTGCTCATGCAGTTGAGATGATGGGGTGAGAATTTGTCTTAATGGGGTATGTAGTCCTAATCACTCCAAACTCATCTTTACAGGCACAGGCAGGCAGATCTGAGCTCCTCTGCTCATATCTGAGGCCAGATGAGAGCATGCCTTGCTGCTTAGTCTCAAGAAATGGAGACTGAAGGGAGACTTTGTTATGATTCTATTCTCTACAACCATCTGAAAGGAGGTTGTAGCCAGGTGGGTGTTGGTCTCTTGTCCCAAGTAACAAGCAATAGAACGAGATGAAATGGCCTCAAGTTGTGCCAGGGGAGGTTTAGATTGGATATAAGGAAAAAAATATTCACTGAAAGGGTTGACAGGCACTGGGACAGGCTGCCCAGGGAAGTGGTGGAGTCACTGTCCCTGGAGGTGTTAAAAAGATGTGTAGATGTGATGCTCAGGGATATGGTTTAATGGTGGACTTGGCAGTGTAGGTTGACAGTTGAACTGTGATGCAGAATACATGTAGGTACATCCCCATATTTCTGTGCATAACTAGCATTTTCCTGAAAAAAAAATCCTTCCTTTTTATGGGTTGGGTTAGTAAGTGAGTGCTAGAGGAAAAAGTCCAATGTTAGCATTGGCTTCCTGCATGGTAACTCATTTGCCTTGTGACACAAGGCTTTCTGAAAACAGCTTTTTGCCTTTTATTTTTAATAGCCAAAATACTTCCAATGTTAGAATTCCTACTAAAAATAGGGAAGATGACATAGAAACATGACCATACTACAAATGGAGATCACAAACACAGACTCTGATATTTACTGAATTCTGCTGAGGGGTTCAGAAATATTCTTCTGAATGATATTTACTGACCTTGCTAACTTTCACCAATGTTATTCCACCACTTCAGGTCAAAACAGACTGAAGTGAGAGTAAAGAGAAGCCTGAATCATCTGAGCTACATTTAAAGTTAAACAGGGTTGCTGATAAGAGCCTTATGATCTTGAGCTCATTATAGCCTGTGCAAGCAGAACTATATTGATATATCAAATTGAACATTAACACAAAAAACCCTGTGAGCAGCCCTTCTGTTGCTCTGGGAATATGCACAGCCCAGGCCAGCATAGAAAACACTCTTAAAGATCTTAAGGAGACATCAGCTCATGTGGTGTCCCTGTTCACTTAAAAGTTCTCTGGCCATGTTTTTTTTTTATTTTTACCATATAATAGGCTGGTGTCCATCATCTCCCTCTGAAAGCCCATTTTATCATCAGTGACCATAATCCAGGGTTACCACTTCCTGACAGTGATGCATTTAATCACTGCAGTTAATAACAAAATCTCATATAGCCCTCGAAGGATTCAAAGGATTTCCTCTCCTCCAAATGGAGGCATTGCCTCCATTTACAGTTTTAGTGCGATGATGGTGAGGATAGGGTTGGATCTGTACTGATAGGAGCCATGTCCCTAGACCTGTTCATAGTGTCATCACCAGTTCAGTGTTTTACCTACTTATTCGGTGGCAAATAATGTGCTTGTGCTGTTAACACAGCCTTTTACATATGTATGTGAGATCTGAGTCTTGAGGCTACAAAGTTAGGAAGCTGTAATAGTTCCCATAGTTCCCATGTACTGATCCAGGAGCAGGTCTCAACTTTGAGCCAATAGACTCTATTTCTGTTGTCCCTCAAGGGGACAAGGCAACGTCTGCTTCTTTGAGAAATCCAGCTCAACTTGCTCCTGAAACACAGTGCCAGACATGCTGACATGCATTGAGTGAAGTGTTATAATTGAATGGTTTGGACAATTTGAGACTTGAGATGTGATGAATACTTCAGCAGAAATCCTCCTGATACTTTCCCTTCATCTACAAAGAGAGTGGGTGGTTTGATATCTGCATCACTAGTTACCCACCAAACCTTACTGGGAATAATTAACACCTGATCCAAAGACATAGCAGTTATTTCTTTCAAAAAAAAAAAAAAAAAAAATTACATGCAGAAATGAAGAGATGCCATTTTATTATTAACCTGCTGTGTTTTACAGGAAAAAATGAATCAAATTAAAGACCAGATCCCTCTCTCATTTATGCATGTGAAACTCCACTGGAGCTAACAGGAGTCATAGGCACGTGTGGGCAGGATTTTGCCCATAATCACTGATAGCACCTTTCCTAACAGTTCACATGTGAAGTGGTATAAATCTGAGACTTTCTGATATACATGAAAGTGGCAACAAGCCGAATTTGGGGGCTGGTAAACAAAAATACAGGTGATCTGAAAAACATGGTGCAAGAGAGGTTCAGTAGGATTTCACGTTGTCTAACTCGCTTGTTAATAAGGCCATCCTGAAAGTTTCATCTGCCAGTTTTCATTTACCTATACTATTGATAGAGCTGAAAGGGTTGCCTATGGCAAAATTTGCACAGTGCTTCTCATTATAAATCTCCAGCTTCACTGCTTAGAATTTTGCCCTGGTTTTAACTGTGCTGAAATGCCCAACATCAGCTGCCTTCCTAGGGGAGTATTTTGTTGAGAAACCTTTGGGAGTTGCCTTTCTAATACGTCATCTAATTTTTTTCACCTGGTTTTGAGAACAAGGTAAGGGGGAAATGTAGTTTACTGAATTAGAAATAAATTTAAAACTGCTTTATGGAGATCTAGCTGTTTGACCTTGGGCAAGGGATTTGCAGTTTGACAAAGAAGCTGCCTTTAGTCAGGGATGGGGCTTTTGTAATCAGCCACTGGGAAAATCTGCTTTAATTCCAGTGAGTTGTGAGTCCTGAAAAAATCTCTGGTTCCTTAACACAGAATTTTTGAAAACTTCCCAATAAGCCTTTCTAGAGGCTGATTTGACGTGCAGGTTACTAAACCCACAACCAATTTCCAGATCTGCATTTAGAAGCTGCCCCAAGCCACACTCCAAACATTGTTATATATCCCTGTCCAGCACCCATGCCATCCATATGCAGCTGGGTGGGTAGTTCCTTTCCTTGGCCCCTGCCTTAACCCCACTCCTTCACCTCACACCTCATCTCCAGCACCACATGCTGCTCTGTTCTGCTGCCTTTCCCAACCAAAATTCACAGACACTCCTTCTAGAGGGAGACGGGCAGCTTTCAGAAGATGTCTTGAGTTTCTAACTGTGCCTTCTAATCTGTATCATTCATACTGGAGTAGCTTCACCAGCTTCTGTGAACATGAATGTCACTGGGAGGCAGTTCACAGAGGTTTTAGTTAGTCCTGGATTAGTAATAATAATAATAATAATAATAATAATAATAATAATAAATATCAAAAGCAGAATTTATTTTTTCTCCATGCAGCATGCAAAGTTTAACTGGAACCGCCTAAGTACATAGATCTTGAGGTCTTCTCTTCCTTTCCTGGAGAGAGAAGAGGAGGATTGATTTACATCTGCAGTGCAAGCAGCAAGGAATCCTGAACCAGGGCTGCTCCCTCATCCTTCTCTCAAGAGCCCCACCAGCCAAGACCACTCCTCTGCTGTGGGAGAGATGGGGATCTCCCTTCTCCCTCAGCTGTCAAAATGGAGGATATTCCACAGGTGTCAGGATGGAAACAATCCTAGAAATCCTCTTTCAGACACACAAGCCCTTCTCCAGGTCTTGAAGAAAGACCTCGCGTGCCAAAAACCTGTTTATTTTTAAAATTATGCTCACTGATCTGTTCATTTGTATGAAGTGGGATGGTGTCAAGGGGATAGTGTGGGAGTATACATACCCAAGTGGAGGATGGAGCTAGGGGATTGCCCTCAGGCAGAGGAGGGCATTTATCTTGGATCTGATGGTTCTGAGACTTTTCATATATCTTTCAAATTTCAAGACCTTTTGGAAAGAGGAAGTCACCCTAATTCCTTTTGTAATGGAGGCTGGATTAGGCCCATACCCAAAATCAGGTCTTTAGCTGTGGGTCAAGTCAGTGAGTGAAAACAATGATTTTTATTTTTTTTTCTTGTTCATGTTAGGGAAATATTTCAGGCTCTGCTCAGTCCAAAGTGAAACTTAATTCATTAGCTTTTTACCTGATTGCTGAACGAACCCCCAAATTCCTCACAGTATGCCTTTTTTCACACAGTGCCCCACATCACTACTGCTTCTTGGTGGCAAACCATGAAGAGCAGGGAGGATAATTTAGATGACAGCGATTCAACCCAACATACTTTCTATTAATTACAGTGGGGTGGGAGTACTCGTTCCCATCTAGATGGAAAAAATTATATGAAAAGTACACATACCACTGCAGGTCAAATCCCCATCTTGTCCTGCAAGTTACAATATGTCAAGTCTGTGGAGTTGCACCCACTTACAGAAGGTCTGAATTTGGTCTTGCTCTTTTCCACTGATTTTTCCCTTTAGTAGCTCACTTTATGGTCATTTAACAGGAACCTAACACACATGCAGGAGAAGTGTCACAACATCAGTTACCTGAGATTATTGTAAATGATGTGCCAGCACCTGAAGGAGATGTAAGGATGTATGTCAGATCATCATAATAGATACAGTGTTGTACCAGGCAGCACAAAACCAGATGTATTTGTAATTCCTGCAGCTGCAGCCCTGCTATTAGTTAAGTCTAAGAATGGAGCCACTTATAGATTTGTCATAGATGAGTTCTTTCTCTAATAGAAAGAAAGTGATGAAAGGATGGTGACTCCAGTTATCAGCAGTACAGAGTCTTTAACTCTGCATCTTCAGTACAGAGCCCGACAGATGCCTGTGCCTCTCATTTGTTCCTCCTCAAACCACTCAGTGCCCTCTGTGGTACACCCCGATGTGGTCTTACTCCAGGTCCCAAAAAGAGGGGACAGATGTGTCTATCAGAAGTCATGCAACTACTGATAGACTCCCCAGGCAGAGGGAAGATAAGCAGTAACACTGACTTAGCCAGACATAGTGTTGCAGATCTGGGGTGAAACATGCTGGTCAGACTAGGAAATGTCCTTCTCATTGTGCCTCATTGGAGATAGGTAAAAGATTTAGGCTCTTCACATTAGACTCAGGGATGATTCAGGGACTAATGGCTAAATTCAGCAGTGAACTGAGGTCCTAGAAACGCTGTAGCCATCTTAGCATCATCCTGTACTGAAACTGCCAGCTGCAGCTCTAATGTATAGCTTTCTGGTCATAATTCATTACTCTTGCCCTGTAATCCAGTAACTTCAATAACAGTGAATTAATTTTCCACATTTAAAAGAAACAGAGGGTTATATGTTTAGAAGTCTGGGAGATAACCATTAGGGATCACTTGCCAAGTCAGGCTCCTAGGGCGAGAGCTGATTATTCAAACCTCATCATGAATATTCAGAGATGGAAGTCATAACGCAGACAGTGGAGTGGGGTGAGGTGATCAGGTAACACTAATATCAGAAAAGCAGTCTGGGGAGAGAGGAGAGCTAAACACAGTTCTTTTTTCTGATGATGATGAAGAAAAATGGCTTCAAAGCCTGCTACGTGTCTTAGATGCTAGCATCTGAACTTTTCCAGGGACAGATGCAAAAACTGTGTTGCACAAGAGTTGTGCGTTTTGAGCATGGAGATTATTGTATTGTAGAATGTTTTCTGGGAATCTTCCAGGAAAGAACTATGTAAAGGCTACCTATGACTTCCATGCCTCCAAAGACACTTAGAAATGGATGTGCTTTTACTGTACACAATTTTGATGTACTTACCTTGATCTACTAATGAAAAAAATTGCAATAACTAAGAATCCAAAAAACTGCATCAAACCACGTGGGACATAATATTTATAGGGGGTAAAATTTTTGCTTTTAGATCAAAGTCCTAGTGTAATACTAGAACCTGTTGACAGTATCAAAGGACCACATGTGAAAGAAATCAATGTGTGTTTTTTGTTAAAAGGTCTTAAAAAAGTAAGAAATACCCTGACTGTGGAAGTCTAGGAAAAAAAAAAAAAAAAAACAGGCATTATTAAGCCTGCCTTTTTGTGATTCTTAATGTCTATGTGCATAATTCCAAATCAAACATATTCACATTATTAACTTTTATAAGTTTATTAGTCTCAGTGCTAATGAAACCATTCATCCTTTGCAAATGCACATGGCTCCCTAATGAAACTTCAATAGATGGATCAGCAGTTAAGTGACTACATCCAAATGTTTATGCCAAATTCTGTTTGCTGCAGTGAACAAGAAGACCAAATCTCTTCCAAGCAGATATCTGTCCTACCCAACCAACAGATGCAATGATGCCACCAGTTAAAAAAAAAATTCCTTTTACCTGTAAAGAAAGTTATACATTATATAGGATACTGCTATTAAAGGTACATTTTTCCTTTTGCTGAGTCTGGTATCAGTCAGAGAAATTCTACTTAGAGCAATCAGCATAAAAAGTAGTAAAAATATGGCAAAATGAGAGAAAAAATCAGAACAAAATACCATAAATATACTAGAAACATATTTTTCTGAACAGGAACTCAACAAGAATTCAGTGACAGAAATTGATGTGTTGATTAGCTGAGTTTTGAAATCTAAAGCTTATGCAGCTCATTATAATTTTTATACCGTTTTCACCTTTCCATGTCTTTTTTGGTTCACCTGCCTGCGTTTTCCCAGTTCAGATGAGAGTATATTTAGATGTTAGAGTGGTAGACAGCTAATATTGTATTTGACAGAATTCCTTTTCCTGGAAGAGCTGGTGGTGGTTTTCCTTTTTGACTCTCAATTCAGAAAGCCGTACTAAAAAGAGTCTTCCAAATTTGGGAGTTTCGACATTATTACTATTAAGCCCCCAGTGCAAATATTTGTATCTTTATACAACAATATTTTGAGATTTTCTCCTCAGCATGAAAAGTTTGAAAATTAATCCTGAAGTCCCAAACTGTGTACATTTTTTAGAAAGTCACAGAAATGAATTTTTTATTATGCCAAGCAAGAGGGAAAAAAAAAAACCACAACATTTTTTTCTGGACTGTACATATTATCTTAATTTTCTTCATTATTTTCTACACTGAGGTATAAACACTGCCTGTAGCCAAATATGTATCTGCACAAAACAAACAGAAAACATTCTTAAACCAATGAAGTATTTACTTTTTTGAAGACATTTTAATCCTATTAACGGTAAATTATATTACCTATTGTGAAAGCAGACATGAAAGAAATATCTGAAGCATGCAGTTAATTATGATACCAAGTGAAACATAATATTTATGCTCTCCTTGTGTAGCTGGAACAATTTTTCTTTCACTAACTGTGAGTCATCCACTGATTGAAGTCTTGAAACATGATGAGAGAGTTGGCTGGCACATCTGCCATAGAGGTTTCATTCTATAGATAATTAATACTAAAAGAAATATCTGTGCTTTATTCTTTTATATTCCCAATTCTCTATTTTTTAAACAAAATCTCCTCCTCCTCCAACATGTCTTTCTGTTTAGCAGTTATGTATTTAAGAATATTAAAAGGCATCTATGTCTCTGATAAAGCTTGGGAAAGAAATTGCATTTCCATGTCAGAACACCAAAAATCTTTAAATCCTCAATTCCCATGATTGATTTTAGTGATTTTTTGCTCAGGACATAGTTTATTTAATGACCTGAGTTTGGAGTTCCCTCCTTTCTGCAGGAAACTGAAAGTGTTCTGATAGTCAGTTCCTATTACGATACCCTTCTATTATGAGAGGTTGCTTTCCTCTTGTTGTCTTGCTTAAATTTTGCACTTGTTCATATTAGGTGCTTTCAGTGGCTGTTTAATTAGCAAATTAATGCAATTGTGTTTGATTCTTACAGCCTGAATTCTGCATCCCAGCAGACCAGCACTAAGGTTGCATATGCCAGAGTATCTTATACCCTGCACCCTCTTTATTTTGCAGATTTCTATGAAATTTATTTTTCATTTATTTATTTTTCTGTGATTTTTCTTTTTTTTTTTCTTCTATTTTTTCCAGATTGTTACATTTTCCTCCATTTGGCTTCTGTTTTTCAGTCCCTCTGCTTCCCAAAGGTTGCCCTTATTTTATCACTTGCTTCTGAAAAGATTTTCTTTGAAAGTCCATTCAAATATACCCATCTGAAAAGTTACAAGAAATAAGCCAGAAAGGTGTTCTATGAGGAGTACAGCTGCTCTGCTCCCCCAGGAAAACAAATTCATCAGCTTTTTGAAACAGACTTTCTTCATTGTTTAGAAACCAAGACCTGTGGATTTTGTTCATTAACGTAAGTGCCCTGCATAGAAATACCATCTAGTGTCACAAGTAGGATGCAACCCCTTGTCACTCATTACTTCAGCTAGGTTTTTCATTCCAGCCTTAATAATTGTATGGATTTCAGGTGTTTAAGTCTCTGCTTTCAGAATCTAAAAAAACACTCCAGTTTCTTCTTTTCCCTCTGTAGCACTACATTAAGCAACTTCTTTACACTGTGACTAATCCACTTGTAGATGGAGTTTCTTGATGTGAAAGATCTTCTATTCACTCATTTAAAAAATAATTTTCAACAGAGGCATACAACCCTCACTTTAGTTCAGGGGTGTTTCCCTTTCTCTGTTGATGGTACATGCCCTAACCCTGCAGCCAGATATTCATCTACAGGTGTATTTCAATCCTACGAAACTGATGAAGGGACAGAGAGCTGTGGGAGTACATTGCTTTTGGACTGACTGGACCACAGCACCTGATACATTGGCCAAACGCAGCCCATATCAGAGGGTTTCTTCCTTCCTTGGCATATCAGGCAGTTACTGCCTGATTACATCTTATACTTTGTCACATACATAACTGCCCAACACTCTTGAAGAAAAGAGAGAGTTACTTGGATGAAATAAATTTCGAAAGATATTGTAAGAAAATCTGAATGTCTAATATCTCTAACACAGTTCTAATTTTCCTAATGCATGACTTGACTCACCTTACCTAAATATTCATGGATAATTTTCCTCCATCATTCTGAACTCTGTAAGCTTTTAGGGACAGTTGTCATAAATCAGAATTTCACTGTTTCTGGCTATCACCTCTTTAAAATAAAAAACATGTTATCAGTTAAAAAGTAAGAAATGCTGGATAGTTGGAAGAGCACAATTATAGAGAACACTATCAAACTACAATATAAGACCCATGCAAATCCACTGCTGTTATCTATTTTAGAGATTGCAAAAAGCTGGCAGTAGCAAATGTGTAGCAGTCTAAAAAGGCAGAGATAATACAGAAAATAAAAGCCTCTCTAATCCCTATTAGCAATTTGCACTAAACAATTGGAATAAACTCCTTGTTAAATTTTTGTTCTAGGAATCTGCAGTAACCTCTTCCTTTTGCCAGTGTGACTTCTTTTGGTATCTCAGCTCAGTCTGCTAGTGGTTCTGACAAGTAAGAGTCAGCAGGTACATATATATGCATATACTAAATGCACATGACACATATGAACAACACTAGTATGCTGCAAAACCCATTCAGCTTTTTCAGGTTTTGTGATTTCCTTTGAACAAAATCTGTAAAATCAGCTGTTATTTAAATAGCACCTTTAAGAAGTGATTATTTTGCATATTTCTCGGATTCTTATTTAATGGGGCTCTTTGCAAAGTGTCAAGTATTTTGGTCAATATTTAGCTGTAGTGAATATCGTGACTTACGTGATGAAATTCACATCTCGTGACCTTACAAGCACCAGTGGAAGAATGACATTCCAGCCAAAGGTTTTTCCCTGAAAATGTGGGTTTTGCAAATAAGAGCCAAAATGATCTCCTCACTGCATCATCTCATAACAGCCTTCCATATAGCTGTAGATATATTCACAGAAATTTGTGCTCCACTCATGCTGTAGTGAGCCCCACCCTCTGGCCAAGCAGCTTGGACCCCAGTCAGCCCAGGATTTACCTGCAGCAGGTTCTGGTGAATCTACTGGGCAAAAGGGAAGGAGTAAAAGCAAAGCTAGAAGCACAGACAGCCTGGCCCACACAGCCTGACCTGTCTCCTCCTGAACATCTATTGAAACTGATTGATCTAATGCCTTGCATCTGCCAAACTGTCATTCAAGCCAGAGGGGATTTGGATGAAGACAGGGGAAGCATTGTAAAAATGAGTTTGTGCATTAGTTTACTGAGCAGGCTTTGAACTCCTAGGCATAGCAAAATCAGCTTATTGGAGAGACTCTGTTGGCAATGAAACAGCTTCACGAGATGGGGGAACAAGAAGGGAATGGGGGAAGTGATGTTTGAGGAGTTTCTAGATTTCTTCCCTTGATTTGTGCCTGAAAGAAAAAAAATATCCCAGCTGTCTGCTGCATTGTGTGAACATATACATGCATTTAAATTACTTATATCATTACTTACAGATGTAATTGTGAAATATGTTCTTTTTGCATTTAAAATTAACGGCAGAACAGATGGTGAAAACTCCGTTTAAGGCAATATGTCCATTAAAATAACCCATACTGTTTGTGTATTATAACAATAGCAGTCTTCAGCATAGCTGAGATTCTTAACAGTGCTAGATTATGATAGAAATACAAATAAACTGTAGGACAAAATTCACTATGACTAAAAATTCACCCTGAAAAAATTTAGCTAATTTCTCTTCTGTAGCTGTCAGTAGATGAACTCACCTCTTCATCCCCCTGCCTTTGCAGTATTGACTGTTTTGTACCAAAGCACATGGTAAATTTTCCAGAGTTCATGGACTGGCAAAGCCTTCTCCATATTTAATTCCCAGGGACTCACAAAAGTTTGAAAATTCCTCTATTGGGACCATTTTTACCTAAGATTCTATATATTATGAGTTTATAGCTTTATTTTTTAAATACGTATGTATGTATATATAAAAATTGTTGCCACTGAGAGGGCAGATTCTTTGTAGGAAAAGGAAAATGAATGTGTCTAGCTCGGCTGGCATTAGCAATGATGTGTATTCCCAATTATTCTTTCATATTTCTATTTGGAGAATCTGAATTCATTAACACTGAAGTTTCAGTAAAGTCTTTTGAATTCACAATGTTCAACAAATTTTAAGGAAAGCAAAAACAAACATCTGTTGAACTATTAGCATTAGTTTTCAAAGTGCTACACCAATGCAGTTTCATGAATCAGAGCCCACTCACCTGCAGTGTATCTTTCCCATGTCAACTACCAGGCATTTTGAAGAAACTGGACCCCATCTCAGCAAGCTCTTATTGAATGACAGGGCAGTTAAGTTGGGAATACTAGGACAGGAGCAGGAGCAGCCCTGCTCTGAATAAGCAGGGAGATGATGTAGGTCTCAGGCTTTGCCTGTGAGGCATGTTCCCAAACACTGCAATGGGAAAGGGCTCACTCAGCTCCTAGCCAAGGCACTGCTAAATGCCCAGCATGTGTCTCATCTCCCAAGGGGGCTGTGTGCCCATTCTTTGGTATATAAATGGAACCCTGAACTGTACAATACTCAGCTCAGCTCCTCTGGAGCTGGACTTAGGAGATGCTGGCTCTGCTTGTCACATGGATGCCTGCAGAGTGCCCTGGGCACCCCCCTGGAGGAGTGCTCCAGAAGGAACAAGCAAATCTCAGTTTTGCTCTCTGGGATGTAGGTTTCTGATCCTCATGAACATGAAGAAAAGATTGCAAATGTGAGCCAAGTGGTCCCCAAAAGCTGCAAATGCTGCAAGCCTATTATGCTGTTTTCTGAGTTTGTAGCCCAGCTCACTCTTGTGAGTATTGCAAGCAATTTTTTGTCTTGAACAGTAGTTTTTGTAAAGTCAGTCAAACGACAATTAAAAGTAATATTAAAGAATGCACTGTATTTTGGACTGAATCATGTGTAAGTAAAGTACCAACAAAATACTCCATTCCCTTTGTTTGCTTGTGATCCAGCACAATAAAAGTAGAATACCATTATAATAGCCATGACTCCTACATCTTGCCATAAAATCTGGCACACCCTTCATCATTTTTGGATAAGTAATTTCCATTCTACTTTTTTCACTTGCACATGGTAAAGTAGTTAACGGGAACGTTTATCTTTCTCCCTTATTCCATCAGTCCTGACATTTCAAGCTGTAATTCCCAGTACATTGAATATACATGCTTTTGGTTCATTCATGCAAAAAAGTGATGATTAACTTTTAAAGAAATAATGGTAGTTTGTGAGAAGTTTAAAGCAAGACCAGATTTGGTTTCTGCATTTATACAGCACTGAGCACAACAAGAATCACACCTTTAAAGTGTTGTATTAAACAAAGATTAGAATGATATATCTTCATTTCACATATATGTAAAGGAGAATGTATTCCAAGCAAGGCAGATATAGGAGCTCTTAAGTAATAAGCTCAGTATCGTATCTACTGAAACTTGCTAAAATGCATTTAACAGTGGGGCACTGTGCCTTTAAATCATACTCATAAATACCCTATTCTTTTAAGGATGTTTCTCTCGTGGGCTGCCAGAGCCCCTGAGAGTATGAAGATTATAATAGAAGATTGAAAGAATTTGATTTGGTTTCTTGAATTCATTTACACATGCAGGAAGTCATTTTAAGGAGTATAAGGTAGTCATTAGTAGATTTAATCTGCAAACAAGAAATAGCATTAAATATAAGAGAAAGAAAGTTTTAAACCAGCACTCCAAATATGTATATGGGGGGCAGTGAGTAATGAGCTGAATTTGAAGGTGGAGCTTAATCCACTCTATGAAAGGACGGAATTGTTTTGGGGATGCATGGTGTACTTGTACCACAGCTACATTTCATTACACAATGTAAGACTTCTATTGCATAATTTGTAAGAGCTGAGGAGAAGATTTTTCTAGACACTGGTTCAAAGCATGCCTTCTCCATTTCATGTTTATTTTACTTTGCTTTACTCTTAAAGTATCTGAGATAGGTTCATGTCATATTATTATCTGGCTATAGTAGAAGCAGTCAAAGTACCATCATCTACCCTTTGTTTCTCTTCCTCTTTTTCTAGCAGCACATTGTAGTTTTTGTTCATTTGGGCCCTCTGTACAGAATCTCTCAGGTTGTTAGAGAAGGAGAAGTAATTTATAACTTCTGGACTTAATGTCTCTCGTAGCACTAGATTTAACTACCTTTGTGGTCTCTTCATCCCTCTGTTCCAACTGTTTTATTGCCAAGGTCTCACAGACTTTGCAGTGAAGTTTATCTAGAGAGCTGATGGAAGACCACTTCAGTGCTGTCTTTAAGTTTCCCTCTCCTTCAAGAACACTAAGACTTCTGTTGTATGGTCTCTGTTTTTCAGGTTGTGGTGTGTATTTTCTCAACCTTTTTCATCCAAACGGCACTCAGAGGAAAGTATTTGATTTGTATGAATTCTCTAGTTCTCCTAATTGCTTTGTAAGAAAAAGCATTATTAATCATGTTTCTAAAGCAGACGGTAACTCTTCTGAAATAGATTTAATTACTAAGAGGTCCAAACAGGGCAGAGCACTCTCCACCTGTTAAGTTGGACAAGAGAAATCAAATGCTTTCTAGCAGCAGCAGAATCCACCACTGATCTTAGAACAGCTGTTAATAAAGGTAGAATCAACAGAAAGATTCTTTAATTCAAGAAAGAGTTAATATATTGTAAATGGCAATTGTAACTAGTAGCAATGAAATGGTCAGAATTTGGCTTACAAATATCTGTTTTCCAGATACAAAAGGTGTCCATCACCTTTTTTCTAATTATTTTAAATGTGATGTTGTTTACCATGTTAAAATCCATCATTAAGAAATGGAAAAAGAAAACCCATTGAAGGAGTTGTGCAATTTGTGGATGCACTTGTTTATTAGGTAACTCCTGAAAACCAGAGGAGTGTGTGCACTCATATGCTACTGTTATACTGTGGTTAACTTTCAGTAACACTTCTTTGTTAAATGGGAATAGCAACCTTTAATTAGAATTTGGAGTTTGGTTCTGAAATTGCCATACACCTGCTTATTCAAAACAGATGTTTTATCTGCAGTGCAGTTTTACTCATAATATGTTATGACGGCAATAGCAGGTTGCTAACAAAAGACAAAGGAAAGGCAATATCTACTTGCTGTGTTCTCTTATATGAGGTTAATAAAGTTGACTGATTAGGAATATCAGTTTGCTTTTACCAACATCTAACTATGTTAGCATGCTACATTATAATCTATGGGAATGTATCCTTCAATGCTCTGTCACTGAGACTCTAATTCAGTTTTAGTCAGAAAACAATTATAAAATGACTTGCCCTTTATATTGCACTTTGCTTTTGTAGTTCTTCATGCATCATCAGCTCTCGGTGCATCACATGCCTCCATCCACCTTTTACAGACAAAAGAAGCTGAAGCAGTGGTGTCCAGCACTGAAGAATTGCACTGTCTTGGCCAATCTCATGCCAATGGCTCCACAAACACAACAGGTACAGTGGGGTTCCCAAAGCCTTACCCCTCATGCAAGGTGACTCCTTTCCCAAATGCACTCAGTTAAATCCTACAGCTAGAGGACTGAGAGAGAGACAAATGCCTGGAAATGTTAAAGGGCAAGCATTTGGGGTTCAAACCTTGTGCATGGAAGGGAACACTTGCTCTGGTTTTGTAACTGGCTTAGAAGGTAGAAAACCCTTCTGATGTGCAAAGAGGAACTCACTGCCCTTCAGATTTTAACTAGAATTTGGTTTTAGTGCATCTTCAATCTCCTGTGTAAGTTAAGGGTATCATTTAGTCTTTGAGTGGACAGGAGAAGCCTGGAGCTGTCTAAATAATATGAGTCAGTCTTGCCAGGTTTATCCCAGTGTCTGCTGAGAGGGTATTCCTGACACCATGGCCAAGCCGCGTGGGCAGTTTGTGTCCCCTGTTTGTCAGGAAGATGGAAGAAGGATGTCAGCAGAAGGGAGGAGAGCAGTGCTGTGGATACCCAGACCAAGTGCCAGTGGTGATAGAATACCAAGGACTGAAGCCTCACAGAACAGATGTCAGCATGCCTCCCTTTGTTTCAGTCTTACTGAAGTTAAGTGGGTCGTTGTCATGCCTTCTCTGTCAAGAATGTAAAATTGTCACATTGAAGGCTAATGTAACGTGTCAATTTATTTTATAAAGGTACCATGTAGGTTTATAATGTGATATAGATGTTAAGTCATATGACAAGAAAGGCATTACTATAACACAAAGATACAAATTTTCTGCCATATTAGCGGTTTCTATGTTATAATAAAAAAGCATATTGCAGTTGAGAAGTGTGTATCAAATCTGCAAACCTTAAGCTTCTGTTTCATCCAGTTTGCAAAATTTGTTTCAATATGATCTTCTTCTGTACTATATTTGCTGCCATCCAGAACAATAGTTTGCTACTCTATAACTGGTCTGTTGGCTTTCATAGCATGGCTTCATCATTTAAAAGAAACAGACAAAGCTTACAATGAGTGACCTAGCTCTGTTACCAAGCCTTAAACTGTTTTCATCCTAAAATACTAAAGTAAATATACCCAAATTAGTACAATGTTCTGGTTTACAACCTTGCTTTTTGTTTGCTTTTTATCACTTTTCCCTGGTACAAAATGTTTCTTGTAATGTCAGGCTGTGAGAAGATACAGGCTGTAAAATTAATATATATTGTCTTCTTCTCTGGATAGCAGTTTCTTTTTGGAGGAAGGTTTATGTGATCTGACACACAGCGAAGCCATTTTCTATGCTTCAGTTTATTGATAGGCCACAAGTATGTGTAGATCCACTTTGACTTTTGGACTTAGAGATGTAAAAAACAAAGCTCCTGCTAAAGTAATTCTCTGAATCAGTGCCACAGTGAACTGAAACATCAAAAAAAATATGTAAATATAGGTTTACATCTTAACAGAATGAACAAAGAATTTATTGAGTGAATCTTGTCTCTCTTTTGGTCTGGTTTTCGAATAGCTGTTACCACATCCTGCTTTTTCTATATTTATTTGTTATTTGAATATGGTCAACGACTACCTTTAACAGATTTCTTTTTATTCTCTGGTTTGATTGTTTAACATTTGAGATTTATTGTTTGATGGGATACTTATTGAAAGGACTGGAAAGATTCCCATTGGCTTCAAAGGACAACGAATTGTGCCCGGAGCTCTGGTACAGAAAAGCATTTAGACACGTGTTTAAACATTGATGCTTTCAATGGGAGTTGAGCACATGTTTAAGATAAAGCATGTGCTATGGGCTTTGTTGCATAGGGAAGCACTTCAGCACATTCTTAAATGCTTTGCAGAACTGGCACTATAACAACCTCTGCTGCTAGTTACATTTTTTATTTTGATTGAGGAAAAAAAAAAAAAAAAAAAAAAAGGAGAAAAGGAGCATTAGAAGAAGTTACTGTTACTTTACAATAAGGATATATCTAGCAGATATATCTGGCAGATTCACCTCCTGTTTGTTCATAAGGGAGTTAACTTATGCTATGATCTATTTTTGAAGAGGAGAATTTAACCCTATCTTAATAGGAGATTAATGGGTATTTTCCATCCCTTTTGCAGCAGTTTTAGTTTGGCACTTTTTTAAGGTGTTGTTAATATGCACATTCGAGAGACTCAGGTCCTCGGTAGTTCTCTATTAAAATGCCCTTCTTAGCATGTAGCAACGTCTGCCTCCAACCCCCTATCCACTTCTAGTGGTCTCTGTTAGCATTTCAAATACTTTTCAGTGAATGAAGAAGGAACAAGAATACTCAAAGAAATGTCTTCTCAAACAGTATGCATTTTCGTTAAGATTTCCTTAGCTCCTCACTCCCACACTCCTTTCCCCATGAAAGTGAGAGGAATATGTCTCTGCCACCTATTTATCCTTCGTTAGAACTAAATATAAGCTTAAAAGGACAGTCAGGAAATGCAGGATGCTAAGGCTTAAAAATTTGCTTCTTTTTTCTCCACAGAGAACTGAGACTTTACCCCATGAGATGAATGCCATCATACATCAGCAAACTCACTGGCAGACAGGAACTACACAAAGTGCCAATGAATCCAAGGCTCAAGAAGCTCCCATTTTTTCACAAATGAAGCACTCAAAGAGAAAGCTGCTGTAGGAAAGGGGGTTGGTCATGTTCCTCACTCACAAAGTCTCTCACAGGAATCCTGTGGAGTTTCAGAAGAGCAAACCTGTACTCTTCATGGATGAACTTGTCTCTGAGCTTCAGTGAAGTGAACAGTGAATATGTTAAACCAGTTTCAAACTGGCTTGGCCACTTTTAATAATTCTGTCTATGCTTATGCTGCAAATAACATAGGAATGACATTAACCAACCTAATAGTGGGTTTACTCTATGACCTCAACATGTAGTTGCAACTCCTATTGAGAGTCCTGCCTAGCTGTGATAGCTGTGCAGCCTGATGGAGTTACAGCTCCAGCTTGCCCAGCATCCTAGCTAAATGCTCTGTCATGGCCAAAGCTGAGCACCTGCTACTTTCCTGTCTGTAGCTCAGATTATTTAGTTAAAAGCTGGCTTGGATATAATGACCCCAACTGCAACTACAGATTTGGGTCACAGAAAGGCATAACCTTGAGCACACCCACACACAAAGTCACAGTACTTTAATGACACTGATAACAACTTCAAGTCACATCAGACTTAAAATCTAAAAAAAGATTGAGAGCTACAGACCGTCCAATGTTAAATCTATGATGACAAGGTTCATAAGAACACAAGATTCTAGGAAAGACAAGAAACCACACAGGTTCCCTCAGGTTATAACCTAATTTTGTCTTTGACTTTATGAAAGGTTTGTTCAAAACATGGCACTTTGTAAGAGAAGTACTTCAGAGCTTGTTGCCATTTCATCAACAAGATGGAAAAGAACACTAATTCTACCAAATTAAAAATTATGAATAGGCAAAACCTTATTTCTCATAGACATCTACTGAGAAGCTATGAAAATGTGGTATCATTTACCCAAACAGTTATTTTTCTGACTTTTACTCTGTCTTAGATGGCCTGAAACTTCTTCCCTAGAAAACTAAATAACAGCTCTTTCAGAAACCATACATGACCCAAATAAAAACTTTCCCAGCTTCACAAGAAGGCCCATGCTGGGAAGCTGGCTACATCTCCCTGATGTCCTCACAGCATCTGGGGAGGTGGCTGTGTCTCCCTGATGTCCTGACAACATTTGTGTTCAGTTTTTGTGGCATGAGGCTTTCACCCTCAGTGTGCTGCTGTGCAGTGAGCATCAGCTCATGCCATCTTCTGAATCCCTGGCTACTTGTTGCACAGAGTGAGCAGCCTTTGAAGCCATGACTGGTGAGGCTTCCTGGGATGTTTTTTTTCTGCTTCTGCCTTGAAAGTGTTACTGGTTTGGACAAGAGGCCGAAGACACTCTCAGTAGAAATATTTTAAAGACAAAATAAATAAAAAAGAAAAAGTGCAAAGGAGTCAAGCAGGCAATTATTTGTAATTGAAAAAACTATTGATTTTCCTTTTGATACATAGTCTAAATTATCCCTCAAGAAAAGTAGTAATGCATCTTTAAACAGATTTATTGGTCCTAGCTGTAAAAAAAGGGGTTTATTTAATTTCACTGCTATCACATTTTTCTGTTTTCATTTGATACAGAGATAGAATAGAAATGCAGACACTGGAGAGAAGGTTTTATTTGGGTATCAAAAAGATTCCATGTACTGGAAGGCTCTATGACTCTTCTGTACCTTTCTTTTTTTTTTTTCTCTCTCCCTCCAGTTTTTAGGTCCCCAGGTCCCCTTCCCTCCTGTCTGTGTGTAAGGAGCAGCCTGCTCTGCTCCACTCCTCCAAACTCAGTCCTCAATGGGAGGCAATGTTTGTGCCTGCACCAGGGTTTGCCACAAGACACATGCACTGTTTGTGACTTGAATGTGTCATACACCCAGATCTGGAGGTAAAAAAAGTCCTTCAAGCCAAATCCAGTATTACAGTATTAAAATAAAATAATAATGCAGTTTCGGGACTTCATACTGATACCTTTCTACCAAGCTGCTTCTTCTGGAGGCTTGTTTTTTTCCTGACAGTCAAAATAGCTCTTCTGTAGAGGTAGTCCATAAACCAATGCTATGCAAAAGGAAAGTTAAATGCAGAATTACAGTGTGTTAAAGTATAAAAAACCCCTTCAAAATGGCTGTGATTTTCCAAAGTATAACCATGTGTCTGGCTGACTAACTGGACAGATGGATGGTGGAAGAAAAACTCTGCATAATTCCACTGACAGTGAAACTTATACAGACTTTTTCTGTGCTGCAGGTTCAGATTTACCTGTATTTGTTAAGATGCAAGTCATAGTAGAAGTTTATACAAAAAAGGATATTTCAACATGTTTCTCTACTTCCAGCATTCTCTCCTTCTGTCCCAAGTCTAGTCACTGTAGTCTGATGATACAGATGTGCTCACTCTTCAAGCAGTCTTTGGTGGGAGTATTAACTTGTGTCTCTCTTTTATACTGGACATATGTGCATAAACTCTGTAGGGCCCTAGTACACCCAAAACCCCAATTTCAGTTTGATTGAAGATGGTAAATGCATTCAAGACTTTTTAGGGCAGTTCTGATAGACACTCAACCCACTCACAACAACAGCAACAATAACAAAAAAGAAAACAAACAAACAAAAGCAAAAAATAGAACGAGTCTGCATCACTGGAACTGCTGCCTCTTCTATGTATATGCTGTGGTGTATGGAAAGGCTTAATACAAGCATGAATTTTGCCAGTGTCTTGCAAGAGGAATAGCAAATATGCAGGTGCATAATTTTTTTTTGCCATAATGTCTGTGTGCTAGGATTGAAGTTGTGTAGGAAAACTGTGGTAGACACAGATGAGGTCACAAATACCTCATGTTCTGAGAGATTAAAAGCATATCACAAAGTGATACGGCTGATGTCCCAGTGATATCCCTGTGGGATATAGCACAATGTACAAAGCATGATGGCAACAAGGGACTTAAAATATTTTAAGACTATATGACCAAAAGCTGGCTCCAGATAGTCAATGTGATGATAATGTGTAAATACATATGCATGCATACATGCATGGATGAACAGCAGTGATGTGTTATGATGTGTCAGCTATTGCACTGGGATCCTTGGATGAGACAGAATTTATAAGCACCAGTATTGGAGGAGAGAAGATGGGAGAAAAACTATTTATTTATTATTTTAAGAGTCCATGACAACATTATGGATGAAATACCAGTTCTCTCCCATACTCAAGGATCTGCATGCACATTTGCATTCCATTCACACCCACAGAGAGCAGAGGGTATAGCCAGGATGACTGAGTGTAGAAGGCTATAGGCAATATAGCCTTGTTCCAAAAAGGGAAAGATAAAGTTGAATACTCTGGCCCATTGTTTTATCACCACTCAGTGACAGAAATGGCAACATGGTTTACAAAGATTTGGAGATATTCTGCTGCACAAAAAAACCCCCTTCTTCCTGAAGAATACTAATAGAAACTGTACACCACCTCAACCCCAAGAAAGAGAGACATTAGGCAAGATAATGCCTGTGGTTTCCATTTCGGCCCCACATGTTCTGTGATGTTTGTGTCCTGACCTTGCCAGGATTTCAGAAAAGGTCACAATCCATCCTCTTTCTCATTCTTCTAAGCTGTATCAAGCATCCCCCTGTCACCAAGGCGGGTCTGACCCAGATTTCCTTCCTTTCTTCTTAGCTACTTCTCTGTACCTACTGAGCATCTACTCCCCAGGCCAACTTTCTGAGCCTCATCATCTCCCTCTCATGTGCCAAAACAATCTCATAGCTTTCAGGTCTTTTCCTCCCTTTGATCTCTCCTTCTCTATGGACATATTGCCCTTCCCTTTCTTTTCTCCCAGATCCCCAGTTCTCCATTCCCGTAGATCCTCCACTTATTCATATCCTCGGGTTCCCTCAAGCTTCCCCTTTATAGAGTCAAGACCCAACTCTCTATTACAAAGCCTTCCACTAGTGAGAGTGGGGGAGGGAACAAGGAGAAGGTCTGCAGCTTTTCTAAATGTTGTGTTGTTGTGCATACTTCCCTCATTGTGCCTGTCTAAAATTTAGTTTATACAGGTGGTAGAATGAAATGTGCCATCTCATAATTAGTCCCACATGCACTCCAGGCAATTTATCATCAAAACAATCAGCAGTCACCATTTGATTCAGTGAATACCAGAGATTATCAGAAAATAGAGCTGAGAGAGAGGAGGAGAATAGGATAGAGCACTTTGGCTTTTATAAATTCTTTCTTTCATTTCTATTTATTTTTTTTTCCTCACAAAAATATCATTATCTCTGAAAAGCAATGACCAGCCCAAATGACTCCATAATGAGTAGATTCACAGGAAAGCTGTTGTCTTGAACTTTACAATCTTTTCTTACCTATGAATTTGTTGTATTGGACTTTCTTGTATACTTAATAAACTGCTTCAATAACAGCAATCAGCACACACATGCTATTTCATTGGTGAGTAGGGTGTTCTCTTTCTTAGCTGAACACCTTCACTGCTCCTTGTACTGATGGCAAGACAAATTGTTATATACCTCTTTTGTGCAAGAAAAATGTGCACAGCAATCTGTGGGCACTCATTCATACACATACACATACACATACACATACACATACACATGCACACACACGTTCAAGTACACGCAGTCTCACGTGTGCATAGCCAGAGGTGTTAAATGCCCCAAGTAAAAGAGGTGGAGACAATTCCTCACATGATAACTAAGGATCTTTATAATATTAATAACTGACAGTCTTCACTGCATCACTGATCATTTTGATGGAGACTTGCAGTTATTAATGGAAAATCTGGATGCCACCAAACTCTGAGGAAGTGCTGAAACCTGAGCATCAGAATAATCAGGTTACAGAGGAGAAATGTGTCTACAGGGAGAGACAGCGGTAGCCCTGTGGTCCTGTGTGAGAGCACGTCTGCCTCTAGCCTACATTCAAGGAATGTGGGGATATTCTGCCTGCAAGGCTATGCAGGAATGGTCAGTGATGTGGGGCTCACTTGCCCCATGTCATAAAACCATGCTCCCAGTGTGGTCTCCAAAAGACAGACACACATAAGGACCCCTGATGTTTCTTTGAGCTTCTTGCTGCACACCAGTTTCAGAAAAGAATTAGAACCAAAAAACTTTTCTCTTTCAGTCTCCTGAGGAATGCTCAGTGTTTCCTCTTCTGTGCTTAAATAGCTGCAACTCTTTCCTACCCCACCCCCCTGCAATCCCCCTCCCTTGCACCAAGACACTGATAAAAAACTGACAAGCCAGCCTTTAAAATTTTTCCACCATATGTTACAAACTGATCATTACAGTCTATGAGTCAAACTGAGTTTACTTTTTAAACAAAAGACATGTCAATAAGAAGAATGGACTCATGTTAACTTCTATTACCATAGACATGCCTAGAGATGAGAAGTGTTTGATCTATTACTACTTCTTCAGGGCAACTCTCTTTTCCAAGAAAGGCTTGTATTGCTGTGTTCTCTATATTCTCTGCTTCCATTCTATCAATGTTCCTTTTGTTTTAGAGGCTCTTCTGTTAAATTAATATAGTGATCAAAAGCAGAGAGCTGAGTTCAGGCTGGGCTTAGACTGTAAATCTAGAATTGCTTGGAAGATAAATTACAGAGCTAAAATGCATCCTTTGAGGTGAAATTTCACAACAGGTAAATAGGTGAAGGCCATGTTATTTTAGCTACAATATAACATGACCTAAGTGATCATTTTAAAATAGTGCAACATTTTATTACTGCTTTGTTGAACATAAACTCTCTCACACAGTCACTGTAAGCCAAATGCCCTCCATGTTCTCCTAGTTAACACAAAATACCAAAAGCAAACAAAACATTCCCATATCCCACTCTAGACAGTGAAAGTCACCTGTTTCAGTCCCATACTGCACTAGTGGCATGAAGGTATTGCCTGCACCTGAGCATAGGACATGGCAAACACAAAATCACACCTAAAGTGAATGCAAAATAACTCGGCCCATTTCCATTTCATTAAATTGAAATCAGAGCTGTGATGGAAATTGCTTGAAATCCTTCAGTGTTGACATGAAAATGACAGCCCTTCCTTACCTCCTAGCTGAAACAGGATAATGGTCATTGCCTGCATGTATGCATGAATGCCAATACATTTCATCTCAGCTTTAAGCAAATAGTATCAGTAATTAAGATCATACCCCAGGGAAGACAATTAAAGAGTGGTCCTTCTCAGCTGCTTTAAGAATGGTATTTTTGACTGTACCTTTAGGCCCAGGCTGTTCCTCTGGAACCAAACAAGGCACCCAGTAGCACACAAGCTTGCCCCACCATCAAGAGGGAAGACAAAGTCACTCTGTCCATGCTGCAAAGGAAGAGGAGTTCATCATTGCCCTTCCTGGCTCTCACACCTCTTTCTGCAGCCCTCCCAAGTAGTCCCATAACTGTGGACTGCAGGTGGGATCTAGAGCAACATCCATACTCTTCCCTGTCTGGAGCGAAGTTAGATATCCTATCTTATGGGCACAAGTAGGACCTTGCTCATAGGGCAGAGTTTGCTGGCTCACAGCGCGGTTTCTTACTCCATCATGTGGTGTATGGATGCTCCTAGGTCAAGGTCTCAAGTCTACTGTAATGGGCCCTTCTGTAGCCAAACAGTAATAAACTGAAAGAATCTGAGAAAAGCCTCCTTTTTAGCACCTTTGTAGCCTCTGTATAGCAATCTGTGCCAATAAAGGCATAACAAAAGGAATTACTGGAGAAGTCCCTAGCTCCCCGCTGCATTTTGCAGACCATGGAGACTGAAGAGGTGGATGGACCCCCTGTTGTTTTCACACCAGCACTGATGGGCTGTTAATACTAGAAACAACAGTACTGCACCAATGTGACACTTAACAATACAACATCTATAGAACTAACTAGCATAAATCAACATAATATCCACTTTCCAGCATTAGATTGATAACTTTCATTTTCATGTAGTGGTGGGGGGACACAATGTATGATGAAATTTCATGATTTTGCTGCAGTGCAAATTTTTGCACAGTATGGACATGTGAGACTGCACACACATGTGCATTTTAATAAAGTGCATGATACTGTACCTCTGCCATTAGTTTGATGCATTCTCCTACCTATAGGATGCCAATTTTTCTGCAATCTTTTCTTGGATGTAGAGAAAAGACAAATTTCCACGGGGAGGTGTAGAAAGAAAGGGAGGGTGTATTCGTTTTGATTTCAAAGCACATCAGCATGTCTTTCTGTGCCCAAAGGGTCATCATGCATAGAGTCACGTAAATACAGACTGCTTAAAAAAATAACTCGAGGTCACTCAGAGTCAGCCCCCTAGGTTTGAATTACAGATAAACACATTTCAAAGTGCAAACTTTGGAAATAAGGTACAGGGGAGAACAACCTTACATGGCACTTCCATCAATTTTGATAGAGCAGTTTCAATTTTCAGTGTAATAATTCAAAGGTCCTGTGGCTTTCTGACAACACTGAGCTCTCCTTCCCTCCTCCTCATTCTCTGTCCTTCCCTCTAGTGCTCTGTGCACACTCTAAACATTACCCATTTGAAACCTGACTGCTTTATCACATCCAAGTGTATTTTTGAGAGCTCTTCCAAATTCTTCACTTTAGGCAGCATTTTCCTATATGACAGATCTGTTTAGGTTAAGATGGCAAGCACATTTGGAGGCAGCAGGCTAAGTACAAATAAAAGAGAAGCACTGCACAGTGCACAAGAGCAATCCTTTTCCTGTTCTAAGGGAAAAGTCTATAAATACTCAAGGCTCTACAGCAGGTGACGATGGGCAAAGTTCCCTGTTTCTTCATTAGTAAAAATGACAGGGAAAACCTAAGAAGACCCTCAAGGGTGGTATGCTGGTCACTCTTTTTTCTGCTTTTCAAGCTGCCACCTTCTTTCCCAGCACCTGGGGAAGCAAAAATCTTGCCATAGGCCTTGCTTGCCACCATATGGCATTATATATCTGCACTCACCCTTTCAATCACAGCAATGCCAATAATGCAACAATCTTTTTCTTTCATAAGAGTCTTAACCTGGCTTTTGCATTAATTTAGTTTGCCATGTTATTTATGCATCTATAAAAATGCAGACTAGACATCTCTACAAGAACAAGCAGATCCTATTTATGCTGATCCATAAGAGTACTGAACTCCTGGTTCCAGGTCTCTGATAGTGTAGGCCCATTCCTGGGCCAACACAGGGCTGGAGGTGAGCTGATTCCAAGAAGAACATGTCTGCATCTTCCACCTTCACCTGCAGTCCATTATTTCCTGTTGAACAGCCTCACTCCTCTCTTGCTTCTTCCAGCCAAGCTCATAGTATTTCCAGACTGAGGAAAACAGGCAATGTTGACATATCTCCAAATGCTGCTGCTGAGATATTTCCAACGCGTTCAGCAAGGGCTGGGAATGTGTAGTACTGCTCTGAAATGAGACTGTATTCACCAGCTTTCTTTGGACATTTTGGTGAAACCTGCTCTGAAAACACTGGCAGTTTTGTCCAAGTGAAGCCTGGAGGGTTAGGCTGTATGCAGTACTCCAACAATAACACCGAAGTACGGAGCATTATTAAGGGCCAGTTTAATTTCTGAACGTATCATATAACACACTGCGAAAGTAGCACAAGGTCAAGGAAAACATCCATTATTTAATTTGACTTGAAGCCAAAGTGGTGGTGATGCTGAAGACCATACTTCCCACCCTGAATGGAACTTCCTTTATTCAGTCCTTCCAACTTCATCAAAATTTTCCACTCTCTCTACCTTCGTCCATCTCTTTCTTAGCAAATACATTACAATCTCAGAGGCTTCTCTTTTCACTCTCTTTATTTCTTTGCCAGACAAATCAGGAACACTCTTATAAAACCACATTCTGTTCCCATTTCTGACCTTGGCTGTGTTTGAGCAGCTCCAGGAAAGTCAAAGTAGCAGCAATAAGGGCGGAATCTCATTTTAGAAATCAGTGTCATTGTCACCCAAACTCTTTTCACCAGGTAATGTTGCCCCTCCTTTCTTGTGCAAAGGATGGTGGGTTCACATTAAAGGTAACCATGACAGCATCATGGCAGACTTATTTGTTTGGTAGGTGGGTTATAGAAGTTCTTCAGCACTGTATGCCAGTTAATGTTACTACCCACAAACTCGTGAAAAAAAAAAATCACTATTTCCGTCATTAAAAAGGTACATGTGATTTTAAGATTTGCTAAGTGTGAGTGGATGTGATCAATAATTTACATATTACCGGGTAACAAATAAAGAAAACAAAAATAACAGCTTTGGTTTTGTGATATATGTAGCTGTCCTATGAAAGTAAATATATTAAGACATTCCTGATATATTTTATGACTCCATATAAATATCAGTATAGGCTTATAAGCTGAAAAGAGAATGTGCCAATTCTAAAACCACCACTCATAGCACTTCACTTTATGAGTTTAAATCTCCCAGCTAACAGCATTCTGCAGACAGTTGTTCTCCTGCTCAGGAGGCAAACCACCCATGGTAAAAAGAAAAAAACAAAACAGTCAGGAAATGCAGGCCTGCCAAGACACATTCAAGGAGAGCAGGGGTAAAGGGAATCATCACAGGCACTAGGCACAACACGACCTATATTGGGTAGAGTAGGGGGGCCTTAGACAAAGCAACTTACTGTGTAAGGTCATCATGTCACTGATGTTTTACTGTGCTTCCCTTGGCACTCCAGGCACCTCTTTCTATGCTTTTACCTGACCAACAACTTCAGAAGAAGGCTCTCTCTTTCCTTTTCTGGATGAAAAGGTCAGTATGGAGAAAAATAGTTTTGCATCTTGTACTGGATGGACCACACACCCTTGGCACCATAAGATAGGTTGCATCCAACAAGGCCACATTGTAAAAGCAGATTAAGAAAGCAATGCCTTCATCAGATGTGATGTGGGCTTAAACTGATACTTCCTGAAAGAAACTTTATCAGTACCACTACGACTTGGCAATGTTATCTATTGGGTGGCCTGCTCCCAGCTGCAGTGAACTGCAGTTTCTGCAACCCCTATGACCATATGGGACTCAAAGGTGATTTTGTTAAACATTTCTGTGAAATTTTCTATGAATTTAATCAGGTCTCCCCTCAAGGCCAATAGGAAGCTGGGTCCCAGGTTTTTTTCAGATCTTTTTTCTCATGAAATCTGGTTATCATAAAGACATCAATGGAAAGGGAAAGAAAAGATTTGATGAGCTTCTGCTCTTTCCTGTCTTTTAGTTTGGTAGTTTTTTTCTTAGGGCTATGTTTCTTGGAAAATATGCAAGGCAAGGTTGACTTAATCTATGAAGCCTTATTTTTACATTATCCAGAAATCATTCATTCGGCATCAGGAGATCTTACTAAGATGATGTATGTAAAGCTATGGCAGAATTATATTGGCACCAGTGGACCCAACATTTTATTCAAATAAATGTATACCCAAATCTCAAAAGCTTCCCCTAATCCTAAAGAACAACACCAGAACACATTACGAGCTATAACTTTTCCTAAAGCCCTTCTTGCCAGCACTTTGGTATTCCATGAGAAAGCCTGAGAGGAAAACATGCATCAAATGGTCCTCTGAAGGAACAGTAATTGTTTAGTTTTTCCCAAATGCTCCCTAAGTTACTGTTCAGATATGGTATGACAGAGAATCACGGTCTCCTACTTGTGTCTGTTCTCGGATAGGTCCTTCCACCTGAGGAGATCACATCTTTTCTAGCCCCAGTGGGTGCCTCCTGGCATGGTGGTGAATAAAGCTATTGGAGCTCTGTAGGAGGGTGATGCAGGAAAGCTGAAGGAGTGGGAACCTCAGTGAGAATCAGGCCAGCTCTTAGGGACCACTGCATAGATGATGGGGGCAGCCCCAACTAATTTTCTTCCAGATCGCAGGGCCAAGCACTGTATCTGTTCCAGGAAAAACTGAGTGGCTCTTCCCCAAACTGCAGTGGTTCCCTCAGACACTTCAGGACAATTTTCTATTGATGGTCCCTTTGCAGCCTACTGTGCTTTTTAATTATTTTTTTTTTTTATTATTTTATTTTTATATAACATTTCCAGTGCTCCTTCTGCACCAGAGCTTTATCTAAAGCTGTTGGCAAGTAGCCCCTCAGAGGGGGAGGTTTCCCAGTCCCCTGGGTGGATTCCTGGTCCCTCTAAATTACTGTGTTATGAGTGTGGCCTTCTGCCTCACTGGGACTTTAAAGGGCCCATCTACCATGTTACCATTGATTACATAGGATATTTGTGTTTCATCCTCCCCAAATTACTCAGGCCTTGGTTTCCAGTGCTAAGATGTATCCAAAGCTATTCTGTGCTATTGTCTTTGTGGAGAAAGTAAAATAACTAATTTAAAGCCCAAGGTCCTCCCACCACAACATTTCTGCATTACTGCTATTATAGTCTGAAATACAACTGTTTCACCACAAAAAAATTCCTTTTTATATGTGCTTTGCTCCCCACTTTGTTTCTTTTCACTTTATGTTGCATATACCAACAGGGGCCAACTTTATTTCAGAATTGACTTGGATTTTGATGAATATGCTTCTATTTCATTTATTCTTTATTTGTGCAAAAGCTAGGCAGTATTTTTTATATTGTTTCCCGCTTCCTTTTTGATTAAACTGTTATATTTGATTTTCCAGAAATAAAGCAGTACAAAGATAGATAGAGAAAAATACATCATCCTTGATTCTCTCCTGATTCACAGCTTTGTAGGCTCTGACCCAAAAGTCCACCTTAACTCACTGAAAATAACTGGCCAAAAAGACCCATTGAAGAGGAAGCTCTTCAGGAAGTGACTACCCGAAGTGCTAACCACAGGAGACTAAGGCTTTTTCCACCTAAAATTAACTAAGCTGCTCCAACAAAAACACTAAACCTACTATAATAATAATAGACAGCCCAAGTCAGTCCTTTGAAATTTAATTAGTATAATCAGTATCAAAGATCAAAGGCCACTCAAACTTTAGTGTCATTAGTTAGTGTGTCAGGAAAAATCCAGTTTCTACAAATTCAGTGGACTGGACTGGTTGTATACCTGCTTTTCCTTTGTGGCTGAGGGTTTCCCCAACTTTTGTTACAGCTTGGGTAGAAAATTTTCTGGTCAAAAAAAGCATTGCCACCTCCAACACTTAGGGGGTGTGTACAAAAAAACCCAACCAAACAAATCTTTTTGCTGTGTGTCTACAACAGGACTTGGCAGGAAAATAAGACCAAGACAGCAGCTTCTTCATAAATCAGCCAGCAATGGGAGTATGGTTTCACCAGTGCCATGTGCTAGAGGAAAGAAATTTATTGTTGCTTTTTTAAGCACCCTCATGGGACATGGCTGAAACATCCTGAGGAGAGGGAACCAGGTAACATCACTATAACCAACCCCATCCAGTGTAACCCTGAAAAGTGAACCCGATCCACTTTCATTTTTTCCTCCCTACTGCCTTTCAAAGCCTGTCCAACCCATAGCCAGTGTGGGCAGCCCTCACCTTGCAGTGTGTGATGGCTGCTTTGGCAGGACACCAGTTCCCAAGCTGCTGACTGTCACTTAAAAATGCCAACAGCAAGAGAAACATTAATTTCCACAAAATGACCAGAGGAAAAGAAAAAGAAGACAGTGAGCCTTTCTTTTTTTTTCTAGAGAGAAAGCTTTAGCCCAGATGAACTGGGTCACAGGCCATTTTTGTGGTGTTTTGGCAGGAGAATGACAGGCATTAGAAAGAAATCCTGCCTGTTTCTAATTATTCCAGCTCACCCCTCCACTTCCCTACATCTGTCTGAGAAGAAACCTTGCCACTATTTTAACACAAGGTGAGTAGGGTTACTTATTTGCATGGTAGCTCCTCACAACCACAGCACCCCAATATGAGACAAACCCCCAACTCTCTCCACATGCAACAGCAGCCGAGTTCTGGCTGTGGGTTCCTTGCAGACATGCAGGAGCTCCCCCTGCTCCCCTCAGAGTCAAGAAGCAGAAGGGGGTCTGCAGGGGGAGCTGGGCTGAGTACAAGCCAAGGGAGCCCTGCTGAGAGAGAAGGCAGGCAGGTGGCTGATGCCCTGCCCTGAGGGGCACAGTTGAACTCAGCGAGTTACAGCAAAGTGCAGAAATCACAGCAAAACAGGAGGTAGCGCATTCCTGAAAGCCCCAGAGCAGATTGATGGCCAGGAAAAGAGTCCAGTCTCTCTCAACAATGCCCCTTGCAATGTCAGCCTTCATCCTTTTCAAGCTCATACGGCCCTTCTCAAGAACCAGAAGTGACATCTGTGCCTGGGATGAGCCTATGAAAGGCCTCCAGGCCATCAAGCTATCAACTGCCATCAATTGTGCTTCCTCTCCTCCAGGATCTCCTGCATCTCAGGGCCACCAGCCTGCTCATTTTGCAAACCAACAGAATAAACTGTGCTGCCTGGCTGCCTGCTGATGGGGCAGCCTGCCACTCAGCTGGAAAAGGCACCAGAGCCTTCCGACAGAAAAAAAAATGGCAAATGTATTTATTTGTTCGGTAAAAGGGTGGAGTGGTAGATAAAAGTCACCAGTGCAGAAGTGGAGTGGAGAAGGCCAAGCATCCCCCTGTGCTCTAATGTGTTCCATATCAGATTTTCACTTCCTATTCCCTGATGGGTATTTCACATGTAAAGGGTTGCTAATAGATGCAGGTGCATTGGCCTGATCCTCTTTCTACAGAATCAGCAAGCAGAGCAACTGTAGGTGTTAATAATGCTGCTGCTCCTGCAGCATCTGAACACTGGCCTGGCCAGGAGTGACCTCCTTGTTGGAGGAAGATGTTTCAGCACAGAAATGTAGAAATAACTTAAATATATATTTCCAAAGAAGGTTTCTCTGAACTGTGACTGACCACCAAGTCAGTCAACGTTAAGGTATATTTGAATAGAGATGTCTAGAAACTGCTTTCACCCATAGATTCATAGGGAGATCTAACACTATCGTGGGTATTATAAAGCATTTACAACCTGTCTGCTAAGTCTACGGGACAATTGTAGATTAAGTCATGAGGAAGTCAGCTATCCAGCTGTTATGTAAAGCTTTCTAAAGGGCAGTGACATATATTTAGCAGCCATCCCAAAATGTGAACATGAAGAGAAAACATTTTTTTGCAATAGCTCTCATTGCTCTTGCTGGCCTCTCTCCCCGTGAAGGCAGTGATGTTTATGGGACCAGTGTTTGGAAAAGTAACCTTGAATATCAGTATCAAAGGGTAATTGGCACAAAAGAGATCCCCACGTTTGGAACAAGAAGAATTAAGTTTTCTTAAGCACATTGGGACCACAGAGGGCTTGTTGTTGATAGACCCACAAGTAGTAATATTACCAGGTTCACATCAAGGGTCATAGCATGCAGTGAGACAACAATTCCTTAGAGCAATGAGAGTAGGGTCATGACTCCTGTGCACAACTGATTGATCCTCAGAATTCAGATCTGTGAGATGCATGGGGAAAAAAAATCTGTATTTCACAGCATCCATTTACACTTGGCTTTGAAAGGTTTTTATTTAAGCAAGGATCACCTTGCATTTTTGCTTTTCACTTACTGCCTGAAAGCCAGTGGAAGGATTTTAAGTGATACATGACCACTGGGTTTATCAGCAGAATGCTGACGCACAGGTAACATACGTAACAGTTTTGCAGCCTTTGGTAGATTTTTTTCTCAACAGCTCATGTCTGGAGAACAGTCTCTAGTTTCCATTCATCATGAGAGAATCCCAGAATCCCAGAATCAAACTTGAAGCCTTGAGAATTGACTTGAATGAAACTATGTGTCACCACAACAGAGGTTAAATTCTTAGTTTATGTTCATAATGACCACAAGAAGAAAAGTGCATCCAAGTCACATTTCCAGTGTATTGATCTTGAACCTCAACTCCCAGAATGGACTGGAATGATATTTAGGGCAACCTGAGGGCCAACAAAGTTAGGGTGTTTTAAATTATGCCTTCTGTCATAGAATTCTGTAGTGCCCTACATTACTGTTCTAATCCAAATCCTCAGTTCCTTGGTGGTCTCCTGACTCTTTACTACCTGAGGGGACCTTTTTTCACAAGGCAGACTCAGTCACCTCTGTAGAGTTTCATTTATATTTCTGAGGACAGTGTAAAATATTCAGACTCAAGTTTTAAGAAGGAGACCATGTCTCCAACACACAACCTACAGCTAGCAAGAAAAGTACGCTAGCAAAGTAAGCCAGTGTTTGCTGGAAACATCTGGGAAGCTCAGCAGAATAATTCTGGATTTTGTGAGAGTTTTCATAGAATCATAGAATCATAGAATTGGCTGGGTTGTAAGGGACCTCAGAGATCATCAAGTCCACTTCAGGCTATGCTGTGTAATGTCTGAAGGATATCCCCTTGGAGTCTTAACCAGGATTACACAACAAGAAGAAACTTTTCTGTAAATTTTGAATAAGCTCAGAGGTAGGGCCCTGGGAGTTTGGCCAGTGCTAAATGACTACAGCACTCAATAAAGCTTACAGCTACATGCTCTCCTACCAAACATTAGTGCCTGGATTCAGGGAGCTCCCCATAGAACTGCGCATAGTACTGATTTCTCTTTTCAGTACTGGAAGATGCTATAATTATTACTGCAACTGGACCCATTGAACTCAACAGAATTTCTACCCATGTACTTCATTCAAGCTAGGATTTCACCTAATGTCTCTTTTCCAGTTCTCTGTGATCCTGAGCACATTACCACATTGCCAACAGGATCTGCCAACCATCACAGACTCTGATTTGTCAAGTACTCTATTTGTATTCACCACATCTCTATCGTGTAAAGGATTCCAGTAATAAGCTATTAAAGACATTTAATGTTACCAATTTAAAACTGAAAAACACAAACTACTGAGGTGGTGAAGTTGCCAGAATTGACATCAGGCTCTATGCTAGAATATCTGATTCATCAACTCCTATATGTGCAAAGCCTGCAGATTGGATAATTATAGCTCCATCAGTGAATAGTGTGTTTATTAGTCCCAAATTTGGTGCACTAATAGAAGCAGAATAGAGACTAACATTATCAGAAGTGTTCACAGAGATATTGCCATGATAGAAAGGGCTGGCAAATGTGGACAAATAGGGATGGTTTATTAAAATCCAGTTTTTGTGAGAGGTACACCCACTTTCAATGTGGATACGTAACGGCTACTGTGCAATATGGTGCAGTAATATTACACAGCAATTAAGGCATAGAAGAGGACTCTGTTATACTGGTTACTTAGCAAAGCTCAAAATGTGTAGTATTACATAGCTCGACACTTCATCAGACAGAGATATTATTTTCCAGTAGTTTCACTGGAGCAAGGCTTGACAGAAAAAGGAGGATCTCAAATGCCACTTATTCTTGCTAAGTCATTAATGGTGGAGAAAATACAGACAGCTAGATGGTTATTGTAGTCTGGCATCAATTGTCTGTGCATGTTAATGCTTTTGTATGCACAGAGAGAAACAAGTTACAGATGTTTAAAAAATTATGATAAATTAGATTGTAGCCCGACACTAGAAGTGGCTGCAATGAATTGCATTTCTGCTTCAGGTCTGTTGTGGAAGAGCTGAAGTAGATGCAGTGAAACTTAAGGAAAGGTTTATAGTCCCACGTGGCCCATATGGGCACAGTGTACCACATAACTGTTAAACAAATGCATTGTGAGAAACCTACATAGACAAGTGTCCAAAAGCCAAGGAAAGGCTCAGTCCTGTAAGTCAAAGTGCAGAAATAGTCATATTCATGAAGATTTTCTGAAAACTCGAAACTGCTGAAGTTTATCCTCTTTTGCAGTTCTTGAAGACTCCTGCAACAATTACCATGCAGCAACCTCCAATAGTTGTTTGGATCAGCCTACATGGTTTTTGCAGTCCCAGTCGAAGGTTTCTCTGATTTGACATCATTGTCTCTCGTTCTCATTTCAGGTCAAGACTTCAAGTAGCTCAGTGCACAGATCTGATTGGTCATGGACAGTTCCAGCAATAATTCTGTTTTGTTTTGTTTAAAAAAAAAAAAAAAAGTTTTTTAAATTCTCAGCAAACTGAAAGACAAAGGCAAGCATTGCTTTGATTCAAATTCAGTGACTAGTGTGATTCAGAAAATACATTTACTCTGTGAGGTTTTTCTGAATTTTTTTTATTCTTTTTTTTTTTTTTTTTTTTTTTTTTTTTTTTAATGAAGCACATTTTTGGAGAAAAGCATCCACTTAAGCAATATTGAGGCACTTTAATTTGGGCAGGGATCAGTTGACTCCAGGGATACGTTCAGTCTATTATTCTGTAATTCAAAATGTCAAAAAAATCATTCAAAAGTCACTCAAACCAATCCTGTGAATTGATAGAAATGCATCGTTTTTTCCTGTTTAACTAAAACTATATTTTTCAGGATGAAAAATTGACTGCAAATTTTCATCCAGCTCTAATTGAAGTTTTTCTCTGAAAACATTCATGGAACTACACTTCTGATTTTACCCCTTCAGGAAATAACTTGTTTGAAAGTCAATTTATCAAAATTACACTTTCCAACCTAGAAAATAACAAGGTATTTCAGACACTTCTATTGCAGTAAAAATAAGAAGAGAAGAAAGAAAAGATAACAATATATTTTAGAGCTTCTTTAAGTATTTAGAAGCATATTCTTCAGTGTTTTCATCACTAAATTAATCTGATTTTTCTTTCAATGTGTCATACAAGTTCAGATAGACTTTAAGAAGTAGCTTATGTCACACTGTTTACCTAAGCTTAACAAAATGCAAAAGACTTCCAAAATCTGCTAACACACAATGATGCATCACCATCAAACATTTGAAAAGGATTAATTTTCTTTAAGAAGAGAAAAAGATCTAGCCATATTTGATGCATCTTACCTCTTCCGTGGAGTTTCCATTGTTTTTAGCAATGGCTCCTTGGAAGTCAGAAAACTATCTGTTGACCAAAATATTGACATGTTTCATTCAATAAAAATAGACATATTTGAAGTATTTGAGGAGGTGGTTCAGCCATATTAATTTGTTTATTTATTATTTAATGTGTGGACAGTGCAAGTGTAACATGCTATTATTTTTAGTCCTGCTTGCACATACATCATTATCAGCAAGATATGACTAAAATGCTCTCAGCTTTGCCAGCAATTTTCTTGATTAATTTCTTTGTATAAAGCAGCAGAGGGAGCTCATACATTATTTTTGGTGTATCCCACCAAAATGATAAATTACGTGTGCACACACATGTGCGCGCACACGCGCATCCGGGTGACACAGCCCTATATGTGTCTGCACACATAGAGTCAGCTCTGGGATGAGTTGCACAGCTACAGTGGCTCTGCCTGCATTAGTCGTGCAGGCCAATAGGAGCAGATGTGTGCAGCTAAATTGTTGGGAGCAAGCACCAGGCATCCACAGGACTTGCCTTTCAGGGTAGGCTCTCTGTAGCCTGGTCCCACCATCTAAGATACCCACCTGTGGCTTGAGCCTCTTCAGGATTCTCCTGGAGTGCTTTTTCCGGATGGGTTTTACTCAAGAGGAACCCAGCTGGTGTGTTGCTCTGGGTCTCACAGCAAAGCTCAGCTATGGTGGGTAACTGGGGGCCATGCCTCAGCAGCATGCACTTAGAACCATGGAATCATAGAATCAGATGGGTTGGAAGGGACCTCAGAGATCATCAAGTCCAACCCTTGATCCACTACCCCTGCAGTTACCAGCCCATGGCACTGAGTGCCACATCCAGTCTCTTTTTAAATATCTCCAGGGACAGAGAATCCACCACTTCCTGGGGCAGCCCATTCCAATGTCTGATCACCCTCTCTGTAAAGAAATTCTTTCTAATATCCAACCTAAACCTCCCCTGGCACAACTTGAGACCATACCCTCTTGTCTTGCTGAGAGTTGCCTGGGAAAAGAGACCAACCACCCCCTGGCTACACCCTCCTTTCAGGGAGTTGTAGAGGGAGTGATGAGGTCTCCCCTGAGCCTCCTCTTCTCCAGGCTGAACACCCCCAGCTCCCTCAGCCTCACCTCATAGGACTTTTGCTTGAGTCCCTTCACCAGCCTGGTTGCCCTTCTTTGGACCTGCTCCAGGACCTCGATATCCTTCCTGAACTGAGGAGCCCAGAACTGCACGCAGTACTCGAGGTGAAGCCACAACTAATACAGCTGTGTTAGAAACCTCTGGGCACCCTACCTGAGCCAACTATTCAGGTGTATATGAAATTAAATAGATAATTCCAATTTAGGCGATTGCATTTTTGCAAGTGGTACTTTGGGCACCTACATGTATTTTTTAATTTTCTCCTTAATCTCTTTAGTTTTTGCAGATGTTTAATGCTGGAGGTACACTGGGAAAAAAGTCCTGAAGTCACTTAAAGGACTGGACAAAACACATGAAACTTCTTGTTTGTATCTGGCTGAAGGAGCTCTTGGGAATGTAGGTGCTCAACTGACCCCCTGAAGTCTGTAAATTTGAGGTGTAAGGGAGCCTTAGCACACTTGCACTTAGTAATTGTTATTTCCTTTAAAAGCATGTAGTGTATTTCTTCTCCAACATGCTGAACCAGCCAGCACCTTGAGAACATGGACTTTCACATAGACTATGTGAAAGTCTAGGAAGAAGAAATGGGCAGTGGATAATTGGAACTGGGACTGAGCTTTGGGGAAGTGCAAAGAAGGAGGTAGTCTGGTGGACTATCCCATGTCCTCCCAAACACAGATGAGAAATATTGAGACCAATGGCTGGAAATAGTGGGAAAACTGTCCTGTGATACATTTTGCTTCAAGTCTAGACAGAGATACCATGAAATTTGCACCATCTCCTAATGCTTTCACTTCTGAGCCTGCACTCAGTAGATGTGAAAAAAGACATAATGGGACTCAAAAAAACAGTAGAGGTTGGGAGATCAGAGAAATGGGGGGAGCTGGGTGGACCGGGGTGACAGGGCACAAGGCAGGAAGAAGAGAGACCAAATGACAGAAATGCTTTGTGGCTTAAAAAAACCACATCTCCTTTCAAGATGGGGTTTGGGGCAAAAGGAACAGATTCAGGAGAATCACTTCTCATATCCAAACCAGCTGGCCAAACTCATGGCAAGAAAAGCCTTTAAACCATCAGTAAAGAGGGAAAGTCACATTGTTTTTATTTGTCTGTGGAACAATAATGTCACCATATAAATAGTAAATAATAATAATAACATGTGCTGCATAACTTCTGTGATATTTTTCAATAATTACTGTTGGTGTAAAGGAATTTAGTATGAAAAAAAAAACTCTATGAGGGAAAAAATTGCTACCTCTTTCCCTCTTGATATTTATGTAACTGAATTAAAAATATGCAGATATATCAAGTTAAAAAAAATGTTATTCCTAGTTCAAGCCTAAAATCTTAAGCTCAACACATTGAAAAATCTCCCAGCTACATTGTTCTCTCATATGTTGCAAGGATTTTTATTTCCTTGTAACAGCAGTAAATCATCAAACAAAAGAGGCTTATATTGCACATACCATTGTAAGACATGCTCATAATGTAACATTAGAACGAACTATTTTTTAACCTAATATATAACAATTTAGCAGCATTAGAAGAACATCAAACAGATAAAAGTATAGCTTTTACAGCCATTCATCAATGGCCTTTTTTGAAGAGTGCAGATACCTCCTCAGGCTAAGCATACATCTCTCAATTTCACATAAATACACAAAGTGACGAGGCTTCCAGTCAAAATAAACATTTGCTCAGTGTATATCTGATTTCCACCCATTTCATTCAACAGGAAAGATACTGAGGTTAGCAAACACACTAATTTCTAGTCTGCTCTTGGGGTGGAGATGTGCTGTATCGAGCAACTTGTGATTGGCTGTGTTCACAGGCTGCTGTTCTCCTGGGCATCCATGCCTTTGTATTGGTACTATTAAAAAAGAAAAACAAATAAACAAGCTTTAAGGTGGATCCAGCCCAAATGACTTCTGGTTTTTAGAAAATAAGAACGGCTGAAGGCAGACAGGACAATGCCTCGGTTTTGGCTACAATGTAAGGAGTAAGAAGGACTGCAACACAAGGTGACATGTTCAGTATTGTGCAAGAAAAAAATTTACACTTAGTTTGGAACAACACAAAGTAACTACAATTCAGTACTTAAACGATCTAAAACTTTCCAGAGTCTGAGGCACTTAAATCTCACCAGATTGGAAAAAATCAGTGGTACCTAGACCAGAAAGTCACTTTTTGCAGTCTTGGCTGTGGCTCCATAGCCTCAGACCCTCTGTGGATGGAAACATGGTCTTGCTGCCTCAGTCTGTTTCTCCAAAAGTTCAGCAGCTGGAAGGAGAAGGGGAGTTGAACACAGCTCTCTTACCTCCTGCACTCGTCACCCTCCAGGGCTGGCTCCCTTGCCAAACACAGGCTTAAAGGATCTAATAGATGCCCTTTGTATTGCAGCATTTGGACACAGTGTTTGGTGAACTCACACTAGGATTTCATGCCACTCTGATAGAGAAAAAGTAGACTGAGGTATTTTAATAGTCATGATATCAGTCAAACCTGATTAACAGATTATTTCCCACTGACATCACTTCTCTATTCTATTTACAAGCTAAATAGCCCAGCCACTCAATTGATAAATGCTCATTTTCCTCCATCTTAATTAACTAAATATTCTTTTACTTAAACAAGCCTTCATTTTTCCATAGACACAGTAATAGATCCATTAGCAGGGTCTATCTGAGACCAGGGATCTTTTATTTATGAGGACAAGTCCAAACGGTTACTATTTTTTAATGTTTTTATTTTCCTTGATACTGTACACCATGTAATGGCTTTGGTCCAAACAGTAATCATGCAATGGGTGCCGTTCCTTCTTTCTTGACCTATCACACTCCACATGATTTAATCCATTGTTTTGGATGTTGCTGATGATTTATTGTATGAAAAATGTAAATGATCTGGATGGCAGATGTTTTATATTTTCTGACCATTCATTTTCAGTGGGAATGTAATTAAAATTTATGAAGTGTATCTGCTGAATTGCATTGGCAATTGATGATCTCCTCCAGTGCTGTCTGTCTGGAGATGATGAGTGATTGTGGACAGTGAGATGTGTTGACAAGGGCAGAAACAGACGTGATGTTACTGTCATGAGTGAGGCTACCTGCAAAAAGGCTGCCGGTTTTTTTCTTCCTTTTTTCCCACAGGAAGAAGGTGGCAACCAGAGCTGTCTTTCTTCTTGCAAGACAGAGTACAAAGCCTTTGCGTACTCCTGAAAGCTGTCACTCTTCACAAGTGCAATCTCTGTCTCTCTCAGCAATGGGCATCTGGAAGCCACGATATCACTTATAACAACCCATGTCAAGGATATTAATTAAATTCCTGATGGCCACCCAGAGAAGCTAATGAGTGTAAATTTCACAACATCCTAACTCATAAGGCAGCACACTTAACCTTTTCAGTGTTGATATCCTTCCTCCAGGAGGGAAGTAAAACAGTGAGCTGTTTGCCAACAGAGGATAGTAAAGCAGAACAGGGAAAGGGGGAGATACTTGGTTTGCCACGGTTTGAAATAGAAATGAATTTGAACCACATCTGCCAGATTTATATATCCCAGAAGCCTGAAACGGAACGGGAAGGATTGTCTGCTGAATTGAGATCTCAGGTAGCCTTTTGCTCAGGGTCCTTATCATTATGAAGCTGAGTGGATCTTCTCATCTCAGACCCTGCCAGCTCCACGTGCAAGTCCAGCAGCTCTGTTTTTGAACCCCCAGTGAACCGTATTTACTGGACTTTGACTTCCCCTTGCTCTCAACATAGCATACATCTTCTGTTTCTGAGTGTTGTGAGGGAGACAATATGGAATTAATAGCATCCTTCCATATAGCTTCTTCTACAATAAAAATATAAACAGTCTAGGGTAGAATGTCATGAACAATGTAACTGCTATAGGGCCAACAATCAGAACGGGGGAGTTTCTAAAACCCATCCTTATCATCAGGGATTTTGATCACTTAAATGTTTAAAGTGTTTTCCTAATCCACAAATCTCATTTAGTATATCTAGCATTAGACACTAATAAAAATGCCTTCAGTCTTAAGTCATGTGGCCACCTCATTACCAGAGGCTGGTAAATGAGGATTTTATTCCAAAAGCAAACCCCAGAGGTAGTTTGTCACCAATGCCCCAGTCCCACAGCGCATACTGACAACACTTCCAATGAGTTCTGCCAGGAAAGGTGGAGTCCAAATGAAGGTGACTGAAGCTATCAGCTGATGAGCCCTCCTCTTGCTAAAGTAAGTAGGCATTTAGCCATTCATTTCAAAAGCAAGTGTTATAAGCTCAAGATCTAATCCAAACCTCAGGCCTGATGGTGAGTATGACATTGTAAGTGTATGATTCAAAACAGACAAGGGATTGACATGGCAGGTGCAGCAGATGGTCAAGATCCTGTTACACAAAGGCATTTTTGATTCATCCATCTATGCTCCCAGCTCTGCTGTTTCTGCATGTCTCTGGCCTCTGACAGGGAGCTGTGGCAGGAGAGAAGGAAGAATGGGGAAGGAATGGGGACAAAAGGTCTGGTTAGGCATATTTAAAACAAAACAAAACAAAAAAACAAGAAGGAAGAAAGAAGATAGATGAAGCCAGCAGACCTCATCCTAGAAGAGGCTTAGTAAATATTGCAGAACTCTGGGAGCCAGGTAAGGTTAGGTTCCTCTTTTGGATTCATTGTTGTATTACTGGGTGCCTCAGTTTACCTGTCTGTAATCTTAGGTAAGATCTCTTACCTGTCTTTGTATGCCAAAACTTCAGTCATTAAAACTGATGTCAAAGAGGGCATTCAGCACCTCACAGGAGGCCCCGTGCACCTGCATTAGTTACCCATAAATCATGGGAAACAACACTTTGAAGTGTCAGAGAGATTTAATGTGGGATACAGAACAGAAGGGGAATGTGATGAACTGAGCCCCAAGCCCCAAATAAGGAATTTAAAATGCACCTTCCCCTTAAAAGTGTCAGCAAATGAAGAAAAAGAAGAGCGGGGGAGCCCCAAAGGCAGCAATTTTGAATGCTTTAGTTTTCTCTATTGACTTTAATTAAGCTCACCCAGGATTGCAGGCCTGTCACTTGGGGAACCTTTCCATAAAGACAAAAGGAGTTTGCTCCCCAGGTGGGTTTTCCCAAGTTTCTCAGGCTCTTGCCACAATATATGCCTGGCATCCATGACAGGGTCGTCAAAAATAATAGCTAAGGAATTCACTGTCTGTCATTCCAAAATAATTATGTATGGGGCTTTACTTGCACTTGAGATGGGTTATATATTTCATTGAGAAAGTCCATGTAGACTCAAAAATATATTTATATGTATGCATATGATACATGGAGGTTGCAAAGATTAACAAGCAAGTAAAGAATATGGGGGAGCAGAAGTCTGTATACATGTATGTGAACCATGTCAAGAAAGTGGGTGGAGAGAACTGCCATTCCAAGGTTTGTTAATTACAGAATGCATGAATGTTTTATTAGCTGTTTATCAGTAATTAGCCACCTACTTTGACGTAAAGTTCAGGTTTAGAAATGCCCCATGGAAACTGGCCCTCAAATATGAGCCAAGTTTCTAGTGTCAGCCAGAACCATAGCTGAGACAGCAGAGTATTCCCCTCAGCTGGGTGGAACGGATTTTTGATTTCCCAGCATTGCTCCTGTGTCTATCCATGCAATAGCTTTTGGGTGCCTGCAAAGTCAAAATAGTGTGGGAAAAAAAAAGAGAAGAGAGCTTGCAAGCAGAAGGGAAGGAGGTAGTATACTCAGTGGTATTCTTCAGGTGCACAGTTTGAATAAAAATGCAAAACAGGATGCTCCCATTCAGTAAATATTATCATTTTTATTCACTCATTAATTAAGTTGCTTAATTGCTGCTGTCAAAAGACTCTTGAGTTTGTGACTGGGGCTGTTTCACCGTTTTGATAATAGCTGAAGAAGGAAAAAGGCAGTGTCATTCGGCTTGCTCTTTATTGGATAATAGGGAGGCACTGGTGATAGGAGATCATAATGAAGAGTTTACACATGGCAAAAGATAAATATTTCCACGAAAAACAGGAAGGGGGAAGATCATCTTCATGAAATTCATCAGATATTTTTTCATTGGTGTGATCAATTCACCATAGCTTTCCTTTTATTCTTTCATTCATTACTCCATGAGAATAATTTTTTGCACACTATTTCTCCTGTGTTAATCTAAGTTCCCCACAAGGACCCAGAAATGGAAAAAATCTCAAGCCATGTCAGTCAACACAGTTACAAATATTTTTTTTTCCAGATCTGTCTCCAAAGGATTACTTTAAGCTGGTTTAGGAACCAACCCTTCCAGGACACTAGATTGACAAATAACCAATACTTATGGTATATTATGCATATGTTTCCGAGACAGTACTTATTCATGGCAGGATGATGATCAGTCCTCTGTCACTCAAGGCATTCTGAGAATCAATGCCTACTTTACTGCAGGCATCTCATATCTCAGTATCACACTGGTGAAGTGCTGTGAGCATGATACATGAAGGTCTCTGTGCAAATGCCCATTGTAAAAGTACAACTGACCCTGCTGATGTGGTCTAGGAACACCATTAACCATTTATTGATTCTCATTACTAAACAGATTAAGTGGAAGCTTTCAAAAGAGATTGTTGAGAATGGACTCTAGTACATCTGGAGTCAGGTCATTGCATCCATGGCTGCAAGGAGGACTGGATTATACTGTCCTCAGGCTGTCTCATGAGCAGTAAAGGCTATTTATAAGTATATGAACAGATACATAAGCAGAAAAGGATTAGGGTTAGGATGATGGAGATCATATATAGGCACCAATTTCACCTTATGGATGAGAAAGAAATGTGTAGCATATCCCTCAGTTCTAAAGTCATGCCTCCAGTCAAATGTATACATCCATTCTCTGCTCATAACCTCCCTTTTTTAATCCTGTGTAATTAAGCAAGTATGCTTCATGATGGAGTTCCCTTACCCAGGCATGGTACTGAATCCAATGAGTCCTGTTGACCCATGCTGTCATTAGGAACTGTCTAAGCAGGGTCTTACTTTGAGTTTTTGTGTGTCTCACACTGACCATCCTGCTCAATTGGATAAATCTCAGAGAGAGATAGGTTATGAAGGCCTCCAAAACTCTTTGACCCATTGAAAGCTTTCAGTGTATCTTCTTTGAAAGTTTTCAGAGCATCTCAATATATCCCAGATACACTGGTTAATGTTTCCTCTCCTTCTGCTGAGAATAGACAATGTTTTGTGCTAAATTGGGCTATGTATTTTGTAATGTACACAGAGATGCTCCAGGAAAGAGGCAAATCTAGTTCTGGCCTACAGCATCACATAGCTGTCAAATTTGTACAGTGCTTACAGGTTCCTTGAAAAAAACAGCAGCATAATTGCATAACTTACAGGTACTTGCTGCACTAATTGCTTTTAATTCCACCAGGATGGAAGGAAAAAACAGAACTGCTATGGAACATCCCATTCGACATATTGGAAGGTGCGAGCAAAGAAAAGTCTTCAAACATCACACCCATTCATATTACTTGATTTAATGGGTGGGCATAGCCTTTTAAAATCTGAAGGCCCGGGAAATGTAAGGGTGCTGACTGATGAGTTGGGACAGCTTTACCCCAGGACAAGCTGAAAAGGTTGGCAGCTTCAGCTGTCTACCCTGCTCCTGGTGTCCAGATGTCTAAGCTGCCTGTCAGTCAGCTCCCAAACCACTGTAGTTTACAGGGCAGACTTTTCACTGCAACCATCACTGATTTTGGTTTGCCTTAAAATGCTTCACTGTAAATGCTAGCTGATTTCTATTTGGAGAGAAATGGGATAGAAAGAGGTACCCCTACCACTTGCCCCTCTACAAGTGGTCCCCAGTATTCAGGCTCCCAAGGCACATATCTCTATAGTCCTCACTGTGCTTTAACAAAACCAGCCAAATCACTGAAATATGTTTTATTGCAATACAAACTTCAAGCACACACAAGCTGCTTTTCCAGAATTTCTAACATCAGGCCCTGGAACAAGGAACTCTCTGGTATTAATAAGAACTGGCTCCCTGCACATCCTCCTTTCTTGACCCTAAGCAGCTTCCCCAGTCTGCAGCAACAGTGCTGGAGCGAGCTCCTGAGAACTCCTCTTTCTTGTTCAGGACACAGGGTGCTGAGGGACTAATATCACTCTCAGTATACCTCCTGTTCCAGTTTGTGAATGCAATGGTGAACCTACCCAAGGATTCAAAACATAAATAAACATAAGTTTTGCCTCTTTTTGTCTGTTATGACCAAGTACCTTTTCTTCACCTTTCCCCTGACTTTCCTGATACCTCTTGTTCCTCTAACTTTTGCTTCTTTCCACTTGTCTAGTAGGTCCTTCATCCAGCCCTGGAGACCAAAAGCTACTGGAGTCACTGTGAAAGGACACTGGTTTTCAGAAGAGAGCATTGCTTCTTAGCTCTCTCCAGCAGAGTTTGTCAGGTGTACTCTGAAGCTTATTTAGTCTTCTCTTTGTCTCCAGTGACCAGTGGTTAAATTATGCTCTGATAAAAGGAGAAATGAGCCAAAGGAAGGGACCTAAATTTAACTACAAGAGAAAGTAGGTGATGTAAGTTCCTAATATAAGTTTTCAAACAGCCACCTGGACCTGAGTAACTCCTTAAGTAATTCCCTGATATAGCCATGGTAGGCTCTGCCTAGAGACAGTGTAATAAATTGCCAGAGCACGCTATTCCCTGAGGACCCAGCAGGCAAGCACATTGAAAGCTTCCTTGGAAAAAAAAAAAAAGAAAAAAAGGACAGAGGTTCAGCTGCCGTCCTTGGGCTTCTGCTTCCTTAACACTTCCCCAAGCATGGCATAGATTATTTGGAAACAGGTACTGGCACCCTCTGTGCCCTTTGTCACACATCCTTGGGATGTTGGCATGATCTCCCCCCCACAGTAATGTCTTCCAGCCTCAATATGTGAAAGCCACTGCTGTCTCCTTTAAAACAGAGGGGACAACCCCATCCCAACATGCAGTTTTCCTTTGGTTTGTGCTTCCAGGGGCTGGAAGAGAGTATCAATGGGGTCTGCAGGAAAAGTCTCAGAAAGGGTCAGGAGAGGGCAGGCCAGAAAGAGATTAAAAGGCTGAATTGTCAAAAGGTGTCTGAACCCTTCATCATGACACAACAATTCCCATTGAGGTTTGAGTGGTGAGCCTCCGGGGCTGGGTCTTGTAGGTGAGGGGAGGCAGAGACAATGCTGTGGGGCCAAGGGCAGCCAGGTACCAAATGTGGGGCTGGAGATGAAGTGGAGGTGTGTTACTCTGGGCCCTACAGAGGCTGGGTTCAGACCTTGGTGTGTGTGCAGGAGTTGAAGAGGGGGTCAGGGGGTGAGGGAGAGTTCAATCCTAGGCTGAGCAATGGCCCTGCCCAGGCAGGAGGGAGACGCCCTCAGCCCCTGAGAAGAGTCGCTGGAGGTTCATCCCACCAGGGAGGAATTCCTCCCAGCAGTAGCTGTCCCACTGATGAATCAGGATTCATCGGCCATCAGAGACCCCCGTCTTGAGCAGATGTGCTCGGGCCCCCCAGCAGAACTGCACTGCCACCCACTGGGCCATCACGGGTGCCAAAGACAAATGACCCCTGGGAGGGATTTGGGGGGAAAGCATGAGGGGAGAGAGGCAGGGTGAAACCAGGGCATCCAGGCTTGCTCACCACTTCATCCCAACTCACCCAGAAGGAAGAGGTGATGCCAGAGCTGCCTGGCTTCTTTGTGACATCCCAGTGAAGCTCTGAACTCTTCTCGCTCCACCTGTCAGGGATGGGAGAGCAGCAAGAGAGTGAGGGTTTTCTGGGGGTTTGTCCCTTCGGTCACTTAAGGTATCTGAAGTTTTATTTGGATGGAACTGGTTCACACAACACTGAGTATCTGCCACTCTCCCTGACTTCACAGGGCTGGGGTCATACTCTGGATGTGGGAAGATCAGCCTGTCCAGATACGACCTTGGATATCCTGTAAATGACATCTCTCAAGCTGCACTGTGGATCAGCACAAAAAAAAAAGCACCGCAATGCAAGCACTGGTTTTGCAGTAGATATTAGCAGCAACAACAGTTTTCTGTTTAAAGAGGCTTCAGAACAAATACTTTGAAAATTTTTAAATATATATATTTTATTATAAGTTTTTGCAAAAAAAGTAGTGAGAGATGGAAGTGATTATTTTATTTTCCAATTGAACCATAATGGATCAAAGCAAGAAAGTATGTATCTCAAAACTGACATATCCCTAAAAATTTCATGATTGTTGCTATTTGATGTGACACGTCACAGAATTTTATGTCAAGCTGAAGAAAATGTGACAACTCATATGTAGTATTTTCAGAAACAGTTTAAGTGCAGCATTGAGAAGCGTATCTGCAGGGTTTTTAAACTCTGCTTGTTCCCAGACATTAGAAAAGCAACCCCATATGCTTTAAACTTCTGCACCCCATTAATTAAAGTCAGAGCTTAAAAGTAATACTGAAAATAATTGGCTGGATTAGGAAAGGCTGTGGGTGAGCTGAGAAGTTACCATTGCACAAATATTAATAAATCACTTTTCCTGTAATTAGCAGGGGAAAAAAAGAGTGCAATGTGGTGAGCTAGCAGTCGTTTTGCAAAAGTATGTTGGCTAGAGGCTGTCATGCCTCTTCCTTTCCCTTTTCACACACACAGATTCTTCCAAACCAAGATACAGCTGCTGATGAAATTTGTAAGAGGGAGACCAGCAAGGGCAAAACAGGATTTTTAAAAGACTGGGAGAAAATGAGGAAATAAGCCAAATAACCAAGACTGTTCCTAAGTGATTAATATTATGCTATTGTTACCAGAAATGAAATAGTTCAGCTTCACAGTCTTTATCCCAGCTCTTGAAAAGTGTAATTTTATTGCAATGTCAGGCATCACGGCAGAGTACTAAGCACCCCACATTCTCTGCTCAGCACTTTCCTAGGTGTTCCTCATGTGGAGAGAAAGAATCATAAAGAGATCTAAGCCTTCCCCTAATCTAAGCAGAAATCCAACATTTGCAGGTTTCCCAAATAAGGTCAATAAATAAGAGCAATATTGTGCAAAATGAAAATAATGTTCTCATTTAAGAGCATCACTATGAACGCTAGCTAATTGTTTTCTTTCAGCAAGCAAGTAAATAGCTATATAGTTTTCTTGCTTGAGCACACACAAATAATCCAAGGTGCAACATAATCACATCCTTCCCAATTCGACAGATTTCCCAGAGGTAGATTCTAACATGCTGTTCCCCTGGACAGTTTTTTCACCTTTCCTTGGCACACAATTGTTCTGCTACCTGGGCATGTCTCTTTTACGCTCAAGAGCTCACCTTCCTGTTTCCAGCAACATCGCCTCTTGCCTCTAGATTGCCTCTTGTCCCTTTTGTATATGCCCAAGGTTCTCCTCAACTTTTCTAAATGACCTCTGCTGTTATGTTTTACTCTTGGGTATATTCCCTGAATGAAAAATTTTGCTGCAGTAGATTTTAACCATTACATTCGAGGTAAAAATTAATGTTCCAGTTTGGTTTTTTTTCCCTTAAAAAAAAAAAAAAAAAAAGGAATGAAGAAAGTTCACCTACTCATTCTATATATCCCCTGATCTTTTTGGCTCCTAAATCACAATATCATGAACTTCTGCTGCCCTATATCTCTGTCCTTTTGCACACACAAGTTTCTTTGATTTCAAAAGGAGCTGTATATGCATGACAGTGAAATGTAAAGTCTCAATACTTTAATCTTCCAAGAATTTAGTATTTATTACCATCTCAAAATAAAAGCCCATTTTTTCTTCCAAATAATCTAAGAATATTGACCATCTGTCCAGCAAAGCACTGAGCACGTGGTAAACTTTAGGAAAAAATTAATAGTCCTATTCACATCCCATAAGAGAAATTAACTTTTAAGTCTGTAGCACTGCTTACATGTTTAATGCTGGGCATGTGTTAAGCACTTCCAAATCAGGACCATAGGAGAGAAATTCCTTCCTCAACAAATGATCACAGGGAATATAGCAACTCCTTCTTTGCCTTCACCTCCCAAAAACCTAGGATAATAACTGTTGGCATTTGGTACAATTTTATTCTGCTTTCAAATGTTGGTCTGGTGCATTACAGTCACTGAGGGCAAATTTTAGTTCACTCTGTGCTCTTCCCACCAAGGAGGAATTAAGGATGACATGGCAATGCACACCCCAGACTGCACCTGGAGCAGCACAGCACCATGCATAGGGGACCTGCAGCAAAGCCACAGCCCTTCCAATAGTATTTTTGCATGGCCAAAGTTCAACCCAATTCACAATGAAAGGTCAGTGGCAAAAATCCCATCAACTTCAACTATGTTCTTTGGGTAATTTTTTTTTTTTCGAGTGGCCTCTTACTTTCACACTTGCCTTTACAGCACTCATTACACTCTAGAAATTCCATGATTGCCACAATTATTATTCTTGCTTGCACTGTAATTTGCATTGGCATCACCAAACAAGAAGAATCAAATAAATACAAATATGTGTTCAAAACTGATTCAAGAAAATCTTAGGGTGAGATTCTGGGGCCAGGGAGTTGCTCTATCCACAGAATGTTTTTGTGTAGCAGAGAAAGAACAAAGAGAAATGATGCTGTTTATTTTGATGATTCTGATTCACCCTGCTCATCCCAGGAGCAAACATCTGGCAAACAGCTGACAACATAGATATCAGTCAACTCCCACATATCTCACAATATAATACAATAACTATAGGTAATGATAATATGACATGACAGAATGTGTCTTTGATTTGGTGTGTTAAAAAAAAACAATCTCACACAAAAAATATATGGCAAAAATTCCAAGTCTTCCTCTCTCTTTGTGCCTCTCTTACTTTCCTACTTTCATAGCATGGTTGAAAATTTGCGATTTTCCTGTAAATTATGGTTTCTGTTTGAAACATTTTTCTTTATTTCCATATTCCCAAAAAGTCATTTTACTATTTATGTGGTCAAATCCTTCCTAATGTGATTTGATGGCACATAAATAGTAGTATGACTTTTTATGTTGTCTATTGCTTATGTAAAGTTTACAGAAACCCTATATTATAGCCTTGTATTAAGCCCTGATAATTTTCAGGGGTCATCACTATAATATATGGCTTTAAGACTGCTATTGTGATGCTGTTGTCAGCCAAAAACCTTGCCTTCAAATGTGTGCCTAAACCATAGTACAACATAAATCAAAATATGTGTCTGCCTAGCTATATATCTATTCTGTGACTTTAAATATTTTTATAAGCATGGGTGCGGGACAGGACATTGCGGACTTTGGAAACAAATAAACATGGAAAAGCCACAAAAAAACTCCATGCTCTTTATAATCTTATAACAACAATGGGTACTCCTGCACATTTTTAATAAGGGCATAAGTTTATTTTGGTTGGTAAACCTCATGCCAATGCATATACTGCTCTACCTCAGCCACTAATCTATTGACCCCTGAAAAAAGCTTAATCCTTTACCCCTACACACACACTCATCCCCTCACACACAAATTCTAAAGTTTCTGCATAAGTTTATGATCACCTCTATGGAATGGTTAAGTTAGCTCATGCCAGATGACAGATGATGCCAAGTGAACATATTTGGATGGAGGTGTTGCTTTAAAAGGTCCCCATCCATAGGGTTGCACAACTGGTATTTTGTCTCAGAAAAACACCTTGGTTTGAAGGTAAGCACTAAACCTATCCACAGCCATAAAAGATTTTAAGACTTTCATACTCTTCTTCTCTCTTTTGCATTTCCAAATGTCCCCATCAACTTGGTTTATGAAAACCAGCGAGCTCTGACCATCTCCTGGACTATGGGGCTCTGTTAATTCTATTTCAGATATCCCAAAACATCAAAATGTTGTCATTTCACACTTTTTCTAGTCCAGGAACGAGGCTCTAAATGCAAACCCTGCAGGTGCAATGCACTGTTGCATGCAAGGTTCTCCCACTCATGGGGACTAAAGAAATCAGGGCTCTTTTCTTCTCCTTGAAGACTGCATGTGTCCTAAGGTGATTCTGAAAAAAACCCCAGTCCACTGCCAAACAGCAGAATATAATGAAAAATCTAGAGGACAGTACCCTTTATCCCAGTAGCAGTTGGTTTTCTATGAAACTGTTTGTGTCTATGGCCAAGATATGCAAAGATTTATGAAGGGTGTATCCTCCTCACGCTGCTAATTCCATCAAATCTGATCAAGCTAACTGTGAAAGTCAGAACTACAAACACGGGATCAGGACTATAGCATGTGAAATCCTCAGAGATGAGAGTGAGAGATAGTATGAAAATAGTATTTCTATTGATAATGAATGCTCTCAATTTATACTAGATTTTGTAATGGTTTTGGGTATGCAGAGTTCTTCTGTTGTTGTCCCAGATGCTCTCCTTTTTGACTGATTTGGTTCCCTTTCACAAACGAGCATCCCCTACTCACCCTGGGGAAGGCACTTAAGGGAAAAGGGCAGTTAAAATTGCAAAACCAGGGAAATGACTGTAATAAAGTGCAGGGAAATTCCGTGTAAATGTGGCCCTTAATTTCTTAGGCCTCTGCAACTTATCAGTACCTTTCAACAGGGCTAATGTCAGGTACTGTACAGCATTCCTTATTTTCAGAAAGCTGTTTCCTAAGGTCCAGATGATGTTATAAGTGGTATAACATGACTCAAAGTAGTTTTGCCAGATGTGATATCCCCTGTTGCAGCCTCAAATAGACTGAGAATGAGGAATGCATGCTCCATTAATTTCCACTGGAGTGAAGAATGCGTTACTCCTTTGCCATTCCCATGCTAAGAAATCTTCACATAGTCACAGCTTTATTTTCTTTATTCAGGAAGCCATATATTCCAGTATTCTCATGTATTTGCTTTTTGAAGATGTTCACTGATTTTTTTTCTGTGTCCCTTCTGCAACACATACACACAGTCCTGTCTACACACAGCAACACAAATTATGTCCTCAGGGGAATACCTACAATGACCTGTTACTTTGGGTATTTCATAGCTGGTTTTCTCCTTCCAGTGATTAAATCCACAAATTTAGTTAATGTACAGAGCAGGTTTTGTGCATAAATCTACCCCCCATAATTGCTTTTAAAATGCTGGAACCACTTTCAGATGTTGTCATCCATTTCTGGGGTGGTGGCCTCCTTCTTTTGTACATTTAATAAATCAAAATTTACATGCTTATTTCCCACCAGGTATTTGTGTAAGGTAGATCGATTCTCTGTGTGGTCTTTTAATAGTATTTTTGGCAGATTTGGGAAAAGACACATCTATAAATAAAAAAGAAATTACTAGAAAAGCTCCTAAAGGATGGTAACTGCTCAACAGTCTCAGACATGTTAACGGAGGGAAAAGCTCGTGACATGTCTCTCTCACATTGTTATACTGGTCATTACAAATTCTGATGTGCTACTTTATTATTAAAAGTGTCAGTAATTTGGTCTTTTCTGAATTAACTCCTCTTCATCTGTAAATGACAAGAGAAAGAGGTATGTATCTTTTTAGCCAGACAGCAGAAACTGGGATAATTCACAGTTTGCTAATCCAGATGCTCCACTATTCACACACAGAAATGGTGGTCTTTTACTGTAAAGCTTAAATGGCACTGATGGTATTGTAATCAATCCTACATTACTAAAATTCCATTGTGATTATAAATATCTATTACAAAACATGAGCATCCAGGTAAAACTAAACTGCTTATGCCAAAAAAAGAAAAAAAAAGCAAAAAACCCACAAAGTCTGCTTTCTATTGCCATCACTTCCAAAAGTTCCTTTCTCAACAGTATGGAAATTCAGCAACTGCACCTGAACTCCCTAATCCTTGCTACAAATTGGAGGAAGTTTCTACCATATTTGTTCCTGACTTTACCAGTGAAGTTATTTGTTTTCAGTATACAGTGGCTGCATCTCTTTGTTCAAGTGTGTTTGAAACATGCCTAGAGTTTCTCACAAGAAGAACACAAAGCCTCCCAAGAGAGGTTAATTCTCAGTTTGTCTCAGGTACTCGTTTCCATCACAGAAAGGTATTAGCAAAAAGCTAGAAATGTAGCCCAGATCTTCAGCTGATGTAAGCTGATATACTTCCACAGATTTCATAAACTATGCTGGGTTATTTCAGAGGAGGATCTGTCACAATTCATCACTGCTTTGAAAATTGTATGGGGTGATAATCACAGAGAATATTGCTACATGTCTGACATATTGCACCAATATTGCTCAAACGTGTTTTTTTTCTTGTGTAGCAAGTTGCTTTGCAATGCATGAACAATACTAAAATTAGGATGATGCTAGTAATTGCCTGATTGCTAAACAAATCTCATAGTCTGAAAGCCTGAGAGTGGGAGAAACAGGTAAAAAGCTCTCAGATTCACAAAGAGAAACAAACATGCCCTTAAAAAATAATGAAACCATTTAAAAGCACAATATGAAACTGAGCTCAAGTTTGCAGAGATTGCTCTGTGGCTTACAAAACCACTGGAGTGTTACCAGCAGAAACAAGGCTGGAAGTGTTAGCTGCCAAAAGCACTATGGGCAGCAAAGCAGCAGCAGCATCCTGACCACTGTGAGCCACCCATGTCCTGAGACCTCAGAACCAAGCCTGCTCTTTGAATACCTTTCTCAACAGTGCAACCAGGCAGCTCCCTGGAACTTCCCAGCATTTCACGTGTTTTGCAAACACTGAGTAGTCTGTCTGCCCAGCCCAAACATATGACATTTTGTAATGAGACCTTCCTTTCAGGATTTCTCAACCAGACTAAGATAAAAAGGAGTATGGAAGTCTAACTAATGGAAAGTGTCCTTTGAAAATCCTCAGTGTCCTCTCTACTGCAGCTGTAGTTCTCCCTTTGATACTCTTGCTTGAATTCTCCCTTGGCTCCTGCTGCAATCCCTTCCCAGATGGTGACATAATGGCATGTTTATTAATGATAACACAGGCTTCTGTTGTCCACATCTTCCTCTATCTTCAGTGGCATCAGGGTCACCACGTCTTCTCCCCTTTCTTGTTCTGTCCATGAACACAGATAGTGTTCCTCCTTCCTGGACCATCCAGTGATCACTGCTCAGTATCCCAATGCTTGTCTCTCTCCTTTGCTTTGCTGGACACCATTACTGTTGATTCCTCACCCAATGCTACCTCTGCCAGTGCCACAGCACTCACTGACACCTTGTTTGAAAGTTAATCACATAGCAGAAAATTTACCAACACAGCAGAAGGAAGGGAGGTAATCACAGCCCAGCTATGGCCACCCACATTAGCCTTGGGTGGCTGAACATGAGTGACAGTGGCACTGAAGCTGTCATGCAGAGCTCCCATCAGTTTTTCTGTGAAAAACACATTGTAGTTTTTGTTTCTTCACTTGCCTTGATATTAAACATAGATGTCTCAGCTAGAAGACAAATACCATGCCTGTTGTAACTCAGAGAGAGCTTGGACCCTCAAGTTTCTGACCAGGTATATATGTAAAGTATGTATTTAAAGGGAAAGAGTAGTAATCCAGGGGCAGGGGAGATATCCCCTGCTCTGTCACGGGTTTGACAGCAAACATGCACAAGTCAGGTAGTTCTTCAAGATTCTCATTTATGAAATACCGTGGGCCTGTTCATGTGGCAGAACACCTCTACATTGACTCAACTGCAGCAGTGTGCAGAGGCAGCACAACTGGACCTGAACAGCCAAGTTAGCACAGCAGGGTCGCAAAAAAGTACTGCTCTACTTGAAGACTGGAAACTTGTTTTCACGTGGGAAGTGGCTCCAATCAGGTCAAGCCTAAGTGATGCTACTCAGCTCAGGCAGATGTTAGTAATAGTGCTCTTGCATCTGCTTGTTAGATGCCACTGACTGCATCTATGCCCCAGAGTGCAAAACTGCTATGAGGCACTCACAGACTCTGGTTATGAAGACCAATAAAGAGCAGAGATCGTTACCCCCTTCCCAACATCTCATTTCCTAAGCCCTTCTTTTACTACACACTGTTTGACTTTTCAGTTTTATGAACTGCACCGAGCTGAATGAAGAGTTCAAAGCAGACGGACTAATTTACCTCTTTCTGCTCATAGTCTATGGATGGACTGTGGTTTCTTTCCCACTACCAATTACCTGACTTTATCTGACAGAGCGTTTTTCATAAAACAGTTAATCAGGAGTATTCAAAAATATAGGCCAAATTACCTAGCTAATACTGGCCAAATGAGAAACATGTTCTTTTCCTCTCTCAGATGATTGGGTATACTCAGACACATCTCCACAGCAAATATTTATATCTAAACCATTAACATTCTGCTTCAGCCTATTAGAGTTTTGGTGCTCTACTCTGTTTGTAAGTCTAATAATTTAAAAAAGCTCTTTTAAAAAAATTATTTCAAAACATTTATCCTTATAATAAATAACACGGATAGATTACCATCAATCTGGGCACTCAAAAAATTATTGCAAAGCATGAGAGTTTCTACCTTCCCTTCAAATGATTTCTAATGTGGTAGTATAATCCTTCCTTCTCCATTTATTATCCTATTTATAATCTTCTACTAACCTTTATGTTACCATTTGTTCCTAGTGCTTACTCAAATAGGGAACCTGAACTTAAATCCTTCCCTGGGGTCTGGCAAAGATTTAGGGGCACTGACTGCCGCACTGCCCTTCCTCGCATGGCAGACCAAAAAGTACATGGATTTATTCATGCCCACAAAGATTCCTTCCTATTCAAAGATATTCAAAGTGCCACAGGCACATAAAAGGTATTCCTTTGGCTGTATGGGCCCATAAACACTTCACTGAGAGCAGAACCTTGTTTTCTCAATGGACCTATGTGGATAAAATTGAATACTATGGAGGGGAGTAAAATCAGGTTATAAAAATGTACCCACCCATCACTTCATGTAGTGTACATGCCACAGCTTGATCCCATATTGCACTCCTCTGCATCCAGAGTAGTTCCCTTTAAGGACATCATATTTTGGACTTGGCCTGCTTCACCAGAAAACAGAATTTGAGTGCATTCAGGCACATCATACCATGTCTAAGCAGAAGCAACCTTGACATTGACTTTCCAATAACAGCTACATAAGACTACCTTATACACACTTTCTGAGACACGCAAAACCTAATTTAATTAGGCAGATGCTTTTCTTAGCCCAGGTGATCTGCAAATACTGATGCACATATATTTTCTGGTCTCACAGCCCCCCATTTCATTTTTGCTCCACACTTTTGGATTGCAGTCTGTTTCTATTTCAGCGGTGAGCCAGAACAGGCTGCACAGAACTGCTCCCACAGATGATGAGATGAGATACAAGATGTGATGACGCTGGTATCTGCAATCAGCATAAATGGCCTTTACGGCTGGCACAATGAAAACATGAGAAAAGCTTTTTCATCTCCACATTTTGAGGCTTTGGTGAATTTTCTTAGAACTTGCTCAACCCAAGGTAGAGAGTTTCAGTTAAAGTTTCCACCATGACCAGACCTCAGACCGTGCTGTGGTACCACTACTACAACCCTGGTTGTGCTGTGTCACAGTCAGGCATGTGTTAAGCCCAGGATTTGTGGAGGGGTAGGAGGGGGAAATGAAGCTTTCTTCTCCATCCGCTTCACCAGGCTGCAAGCCCTGCATCCCCCACGCTGCCTTGCACATCATCCCCACCTTTTGCTACCTACCTCCCATCCCAAGACAGTTCACTGTCACGGGCAGGTGCTGGTGAGGTAAAACACCCAAGTATCCAACACCCCAGTGATCTGCAGCAGTGAACCCAGGCTCAGCCTCACCCCTGGCAGACACCCGCTGTCAGCAACCTGCATTTCATTACCAGAATAGATACAGCAGGCCTGGAGCACTGCCTTTGCCCAGCCAAAGCAATGAAAGGCAAGCTTAGCTCCTGACAGGTAGCAAACTCCACAGCTCAGCTGAAGGCAAAGACAATTTCCATCAGCCTCCTGGCAGCACAGTGAGTGGGGCAAGGGGAGGGAGAGGTTTTGCTTGGGGGGAAGGGAAGAAAGGGACTAAGGAGTACGTGCACCCACATGTGAAGCTCTGACAAACAGCCGTGTGATTTATCATCATACTCCCACTTGTAACTCTAACCTAACAGTGTGTCATCTTTACTTTTCATGTTATTTATTTACAAGTGCATTTTCAGTATCAACCCTTTCATTCATTAATCCTAATGTGGCCTTTTTCAATGTCTACTTACCATTTTAAATACTTACTATAATTTACAGGGCTTTCTTGAACACATCCAAGGTATATTATATGGGGCTAGCTTAATGGAAAGTCTTGTACACCAAAGCAGGAAAAAAGCACATTTAATTTATGGCGGCTTTGAATTTTGCTCATAATTTACTTCTGGAGAACTATTCATATAAAGCCACACCAATGAGAATTTTCAGTGGCAACGTAGGAGGAAAAAACCAATAAATGCTGATCTTATTATTCATTTTTATTTTGAAAGCTTTCCCATGTTGCATTCTGGGATTATGTAAACTACTTATAACTTAGCAATGTAATTTTGGCATCTCAATATGAAAGAAATGCAGTGTAATGGTGTGAGGGCTGTAGAAAAACCTTGTTTCAGGTGTGGTCCTAAGAGCAATACCTAAAGTTTTTGACATTAAGAGTCATAAGATTTCAGTTGTATGCATCATTCACCAACATCTAAAGGAGCTAAAGAAGCTCAGTACAAGCACTCATACCTAAAACTTACAGCAGTCATAGGCAAAGATTCTTTCAGCTCACACCTTTCTTCTGCTGATTACTAACAAAGTTGGGGGACCAGTATCTGCCCCACAATATCAATTCCAGTCCAATCCAGTGAAACGCTGAAAACAGATGGTACTGATGATGTCATGGACAAAATAAGAAACATCACATGGGTTTGATTATTTTTTATTAAGATTTTTTGAAAATGCTCCCATTTTGGGCAGATGTCTCACTTTAACCACTGAGAAGCGAGACCCTGAGAAGCTTTTTCTTCCCAAACATTGCAATGAAATGGACTGAAGAGAGAAAAAAGGTAAGATCCCCAAAATCCAGGCACAAAGCTGAGCAGCAGTATAAACAGTGCTGTGGGAGTGCCTCAGGGGTTCAGACTCATGAAGCAGCCTTTTGCCTGGGTGACTCTCCCCAGAACTCAGCCCCCAGCCCTGGCTGGCAAAAAGATGGTGCACCTCAGCCTGCAGAAAATATGGACAAGGAGAAAATGCACAGCTAAATATGGACAAGGAGAAAATGCACAGCTGTAAGTCTCTGCAGATCCACAGGGAAAGGGTTCTGGTTGCAAGCAGAAGATGCAGCCAGGTTGCTGTCAGTGGAAAAAGTGGCTCACCTGCCTGCATCTGTCATGTAGCAAGCCAGGGCTCCCCACCCCCTCCTGTACTTCCTTTGATCCCCATCATCTTCTGCTCTGTCCTCAAGGTCTCTCTGACACCCTCTCCATCTACCCTTTCCCCAGCCCCCAGCAGGATATTCATGAGGTGAGAGAGTGGCCCAGGGAGAGACCGTAAGAAGGCAGGTACGCTCCACTGTGAGCGTTTCTTGGGCTTCTGCCACTGTGCTTCTGATCCTGAAGCCTGACAGGCAGAGAAATCTGGCCGGCACAATCCCATCGTCTAATATTTTCCATGGAGAGGTGGAGCTATGGCTAGTGGAACGTTTTCATAAGTCACCAAAAGAAAGCAAAGCCCCTTCCATCCCTCTGCCTCTGACTGCACAAAGACCGTCTGTTTCTTGTGTGCTCAGGCCTTAACTACATTTCACCTTTGAGAAAGATGAGTTCTGGTCACTGTTTATAGGGGACAAAGGAAATTGCTTTGGAAAGGCACATTGGAGGGCCCAGACAGGACTCAGCTTCTCCAGGGATCTGGGGTCCTGCAGGACTTCCTCAGCACCATTACAAAGCCACTGAACAAGCAAAGGGACTCTAGAAAAGTTCCCTGATACTTTTATGGCAGTACCTTGAATCGAGATTGTAAATGTTTGGGAATATGAGTATCCTTAGTGGAGAAGAAACAGTAAAAGAAATACCCCCTTGCAGTTTTGTCATAAGACTGCCCTCTTCAGTGACAGAAGGTTTGGCCTGAGCAGTATGCATGATATCAGGGCTAATTCAAATAGGGTTTAATTCAATTTTATACTTTTCTGTGAGTCTGAGAATTTTCCCTTTCACAGAATACTTTGACACAGAGCCACTGAGTTTTGTAAGGAATTTTAAAGATCGAATGTGAAAGGTCCTGCAGAACAAAAAACATTAAAAAATGTTTATTGTTAATTGAAATAATAGAATGAATGCTCAGAATGTCTTGCCTCAATATTTTCTTTTTTGTCACTAACCACTCCTTTGCAGTCATAGTTTTGTGCCTGCAATTAATTGTGTTCTATGATTCTATGTGTCTTCTGTAGAAACTGTGGGTTGCACTTAATTGTGACTTTGGCTGATAGCACTTTGATATTTGGATCTTTGGATATTCTTGCACATATAAAGGCTCTTGTAAATACTTGCTCACTTGTCATAAAGTTAGGCCAAACAATTTTGGGAACTCAAAAGGGTAGCAAAAAAGAGTATGGAAGATAAACATCACTCCAGTATTGACATTTCACCAAGAGAAACCTCTGGAGATTCATTTGTGGCTTTGTCACAAGCCGTGAGTAATGTATAGCATATACTGTGTTGCTTCAGAGGAAAACCAGGAATTTCTGGGATCTAGACTATGATCAAGGATCTGATTTCCACATGCAGAGGCATACCCACTTCTAACTGCAGTGAGCACACAGCAGGGCATGGAATAAGACCCTGTGCCTTGCCTTATGGGGAGCCTCGTGTCATTGACACCCAAACCCAGCCTGCCTTGACGTCAGTGTTTCCACAGTGTCAGTTAGCTAAAGATTATCTTTGGGATTTTCTATCCCTGCTGCTTTCACAACACTCATTGCAACTATAGGCACAATAACCCCATCTGCTCTTTGCTTCTTTCTGCAAGGGAAAAACAAAATGGATCAGCCATATAAAATCTGCAGAACCTGTCCCTGGGGGTCTCTGTTCCTTGAGGGCACACTGGGCAACAGGGAGCAAAATCCAGCTTCTCACCTGGTGCTAATCATGGCTCATCCAGATGTTCATGGAGCAAGTGACATCCCTGCAATAGATGCTTTTGAAACACAAGTAGAGGCAGGTCTGAGGGGAGATGCAGAGCTGAGGAGTTTTAAGGTCTAACCTGTAAACGATTTGAGATACTCTGATGGGAAATTATCACGTTCTTTGTGTGAATCTGTAGCAAGACATTTTTCCTCCAAGAGCAATCAGTCTTCCTTACCCTCTCTTTAACTTTACTCCTCATACAGGTGTACCTTGTTCAGAGGATATAGTGGTCATTTCACACACAAAATTGCAGAAGATGTCCAAGATTAGGGGTCTACCTCTGTCTCATGTGTATCTATCTGTACTAAAGAGTTCTTGGTACTCTCTTTGTCATTTTAAAGCCTATTGTGGAGCACTTATGATGGCTTAAAAAGAGTTCAGCAGAGCCAGACCACAACAAATGTACTAGAGGTTGAGTTAGGTCCAATCAAAGGTGAATCCCAGGTCTCACTTGACTAACTGAAAACGAACACAAAGGAAAAAAAGTCTTGAAACTGAGAAACAGGTTTTTGGAAGCCTACTCAGGGATGAGAGGTCTGGTAAAATTTGAAAAGAAATCTGTAGAGGACACCAAGGTAGAGCACAGGCAGCCTCAAAGAAGTAAACCAGTAGTGGGGAGATGTTCCCTGAGAATTCCAGGAGTTAGTCAAGAAGACTAGGAGGTAGGCAGGAGACAGGAGGTAGGCAGGAGGTATATGGAGACAGGAAAAAGACTGTTTAACACACAGTGATCTGAAAGGCAAAAATGTCAGATCCTCTAGTCACCATCAGTGAAGGAGAATAAATCCCCAAATGCACAGAATTAAAAATTAAAAAATAAAAACTGTTGCGTATCCTGAACAATAGTGTCCAGGGATGGGCAGCTAAGTGCTGGGGTGTGGGATTAGGCTGTTGTATTGGAAAAAACATTTTCCATTCAAAGGACAATCAAGCCAGGAGAAGGGGGGTCAGGGGCAAGTGGGGGGCCACTGGAGGGGACACTGCTGTGCTGAGGGCACTGGTGCTGCTTACAAGTCACCAAACACCTTTCTCTGATAATCGAAACAAAATCTGGCAAGACTGCACTGGAAATACAAAGGAAGAAACATTAGATTCCCACTGCAGCACCTGTGAGACTGAAGGGAGCTGACTAACAAAACCTGCGGGGAAAGAAATTCTATTTTTTTGAGGTAAAGTGTGCATGAGGGATTAATATATCTGAGTATTTGTTTCCTTTAACTTTGGTATAATACTCTATATGTTGATCTAGTGAACAACAACAAAAAATAAAGTTAAAATAAGGTTGAATACAGTCATTCAGCTGTCAATCTAAAATCTTATTAGACATGTTTGTCCTCAAATTCAAGTATAACATTTTTTTGATTGATAGAAAATGACAGGTAGTAAAGTTATGCAATTATGCACGGAGGTGACATTTTTTCTCCAATAACACTTTAGGAATGTAAGAATTTTGTCATCCTCACTACCTGCCTTGTTGAGAAGATGTGATTTACACTCTTATCTTGGGGGAAGGGAAAAAGACTGGTTGCTACCTCGATGAATGATCTGTGCATATTTTAAATTGGAATATACATCCTTTTTATAGTCCTATATCCAGGCACCTTTTCTGAGGAGTTTCTTTGGGGCTGGATGTGTTTTTGAACAGTAGCAGCAGGAAAAACATGCATGCTATAGACTGAGATACTGTAGCAAGATGTCCTGCCATAAAACCCATGTACTGGACGCTGTCTGGAGTCCAAGCACAGATAATTCTTTCCCACCTCAGGGCTTAAGGACTGAAAATGTCTCCATGTATATTTTTTTTCTTCCATCTTCTTCTGCCTATCACCTGACACCTATAAATTGGATGCATTACAAGGACAACCATGCATACATTACAAAGTCCACGATGTTCAGCACTTGCAAATGAACAATAATTAATATTAACAAAGCAGGCCACAGAGTTGGATGCAAGATGTTAATTCTCCAAGTGAAACTATGGTCTATATACATTAGCAAAGAAGGGCTAAGGCAGAGGAGACTTTTCTAGAATCTATGAGACACAAAGAGGGCAGAAACAAGAGACTTTTGGACTATTCCTAACACCCAATTTAGAAAACAGTCACCTGCACTCTCAGTCAGTAGTGGTGCCAATCACTGCTATCTATCAATAGCAATACTCCTCCCTTTGCCCTAGTCCAGCTGCTTACAATAACATGGGATCTAGCAGGTGGCATGATTAAACTTGCCCAGCATGTAGAGAGCATCTGGGCTGAAGTGGGTCGTGTATTACTGGAGATGCACCAGGAATAGCCACCTTACAGCCCTTACCTCCTCAATGGTGTAATAATTAAGGCACACGAACAGCAAGGCAGAGTTTTAGTGAACAGATGATAAATATATAGGAATTAGGCTAATATTAAACCAAAAGAGATGTCTGAGACCTGTACTAATGGGAAATATTCCCATATTTGAACATAATGTGTATCCTTAACTATACCAAGGAGATCAGGCTGTACAGGTACCAATACAGATGGTTAAAATAGATGTTAAGTCCAAGTACCTAATTCTGACTAGAAATCTAAGATTACATGTTTATTCACGATCACATTTCTGAGATTAATCTGAGTTTAAGCAAACAGGACAGGTATCAGCCTTTTTATCTAGCTGAATTGTTAGTCGTTAATACATATTACAGAAATACTTTAATCACCTCAGAAGAAGATAGAGTAGGACGTGTGACAGCAGAAATGATTGATGCGTTGACACCAAATCAATCAGAATGTTTTTATTTCTGCCAATGGGAACTGAATATTTTTCTTAAAATTAGATTTTTTCATACCACATATACTTTCAGTCTTGAATTTATAAGTCTGTTTAAACTACTAGTACATCTTGGAGAAAAAAAAAGAAAAGAAAAAAAAAAAAAAGCAGCGTTTTCTCAGATACTGATTTGGGAAAGGTGCCTTTTTTAGCATGTTTTCACTAAGTATGGCTCCAGCTTCTTGCATTTGTCATTTTGTACCTTGCTGTCTTTTGATTTTGTCTTTATCATCATGGCCAAACACTGGCAGATGTATAGAATGGCAGCAGACTGCCTTTTTATTTTTATAAAGAAATAAATGGCAGGACTGATCAGCTAATGTAGCTCCTCACCTATTCAGTCACCCCTGGGAGTTCCTTTACTGGCTGATCCACTCATTAGTCAGGGTTAAGGTAACACTGCCAGACATGTGCTTTAGGGAACAGAAACCACACGGGACCTTCACACTGGGAATAGTGGCCTCCCACCTTTATGCTGAGAGAGAAGGAATTAAAGGTGCAGAAACTTATTAGATCCTTCCTGAGGAGATGGTGAAGTCCTTTACCGTGTTCCTATGTGACAACTGAAGAGGTAGGAATATTCTGTTTCTTCTGAAGCACATTCTGTAATAAAAAATGGAGGAAAGTACAACCAAAAATCCCTCACAGCTAAGGAATCTTTCTTGATATCCTGCCTAAATACTCTTTTGATCTTCATCCCACCAAAACCTCTGGGGCCACCCTAAATCATCCTCTTCTCTTACCCGGTGTTTATATATTTCTGCTACTTATATGCCAATAAAGTGTACTGCTAATCAAAATATAACTCACTTAATCTTCTTTATAAATGAATCCCCTGAGACTCTTAATCATTTGGATTACCCTTCTCTGGACAGTCTCCAATTTCTTTACAGTGTTCTGAGACTGACATGTCCCAAACTGTACACAGTTTTTAGATGCAGCCTCAACACTGCACTACACAAGGAAACTGTTGCTGGAGCTTGTCAGAGGGCCTCTTGACAAAACCAAATGGCATTCTTCTCATCTCTTTTTTCCATAAGAAAGTGTTGTGATTTGACATCTCAAGAGTGAAGCATTTTCATTTTTACTTTTGAAATAGCTCTCTGTTTTACTTTTTTGAATAATACTTTATGTTATCGGGATACATGTTCTGCATCCTTGATGGAATACAGTAACCCTTGATCTTAACAGATGCACTAACTTTTGCTGTTTTACTTACACTCACCTACACACTGTCACCCAGCTTGTGAGTTACAAGGCTTATCATTAGTATTTGCTGTTATTATTTATCAGCTTTACTTTAGTGCAAACCATGTAGAACCTAGTCTCCTACTTCCCACTTCATCCTTCTTCACCCTTTTCCACATCATTATCAAAAATATTAAATAAAATCAAACCTCGCTCAACTCCTCATGTAGCACCCCTGGAGGAAGACCCCAGTAACTCAGAAGTTCTTATGATCCTTTAGTTCACTTTTGTTTTGCTTGAAAATGTTGACATTCACATCAATGTTAATTCATGCTTCAAGTAAGATTTGAGGAAGCCCTGTAGTACAGCCTTCAAGAGAGTCCAGATATATCACCTTGCCTTTATCTCTTTTGCCCAGTTTTGTAACTTGATCTGAAAATCAGTAGGATCTGTCTGTTATTATTTATTCTGTAGAAAACCTTGCTGCTAATTGTGATCATGTTTCAATTTTTATCTTAATATAGATGTCATTACTTTACCAGGAACATAAATTGGAACACTGAATAATGCCTGGATTTTTTTTTTTTATTTTATTTTTGCTTTATACTTTTTAGAAGTTCAGTATTTCATCTGCTTTTCCCTCCCAGCCCTTTGGTACTTTCCCATCACACTCTGTAACTTTCTGTAAGTAATTGCCAGTGTTTCTGTAAGTTCATTAGCTAATTCCCTTAACACTCTGAAATGCATGCACACCTGCTGATCTGTATATATATTCAGATGTTTTAAGTATTCTCTTACCTGCTTTTCATCAACAGCTTTGACAAAGTCATCATTACTTCTTAATTATCCATATCTCCTTCCCTTATTTTTCTTGTTTAACGGAATTTTATAAAGCATTTCAGTAGTTTACCCATTTTAGAACATCATTGATTTAATCTTCCTCCTCATTAATTAATGAGAGTACTTTCTCTCCAGTATTTTTTCTTCTCAATATATTTCATGTGCTTTTCTTCTTCTGTTAAATTCCCTTGGCTATTGCTAACATATCCCTCTTCTTGCTTTCCTAATAAGCCTTAATCTGAGGATTCTTTGATGGTGATCTGATAAAAATCCAGATTCCTTCCTCTCCACCTTGACCCATTTGTTTGTGTAGTCACCTGTCATATATTTGCAGCCCTCTAAATCAGGGACTGACATGCCTGATCTTTCAGAGCAACAGAGCATGTCTCCTTTTGGTTTGGGACCTTAACTCTCAAAAGGACTGGAAAGAGTAAATAGCTGTGTGGACATCATCCTGATCCTGTCTTTCTCTATTTTCATTTCCTTTTCACTGGTGGCACCAAGAGCTGGGCATCTCGTGTATGCCTATGCACAGCTACTCTAACAGCTCATAACCAGAGCAAGTTTTGGGAGTTAACATTTTGTATAATGTCAGACACGCACACACACCCATGACACATGAACAACAACCAATCCAAACTCCATGAAATCTAAGGTTTGAAATGAGGCAGCCATTTAGATGGGAAGCTAGAGAAATATGGAGCACAGAAGAAAGGTTTTTTTCATAGGAGATGGTTGATGGAGCAGGTTGGGTTATCTTTTCCTTCTCTAAAAGGAGAATCTCAGCTCTACCCAAGACTTGGGTAATGGAGGGGCAAAGTCAAAACACCCAGATACATACTTTTTATGTGCACATTGACTGTTTGTGCACCCCAAGGAAATATTCATGCAAGAAGTTTTAGAATAGGAGAATTTGGAAAAGAGAAGTTCAAAACGGGTGAAAAAGATGAGGCGCTCAGGAAGAAAGCAGAAAATCTTGTGCCATAAAATAAGAGAGCTAAGAACCAGAGCAGAAAAAGTAGAGAGAACGATGTCCAGTAAACAGTAAGAAGCTAAGAAATAAGGATTTTACTCTGGAGGAAGGAAAAGAGCCAATGTTCACATGAAGAGGCAAGTCTGACTGACTGAGAAGGATAAACAAGAAGGCTGTCTCCAGAGATGATCTAGAAACTGGAAGAGTAAACTGCACACCAGGGAGTGCAGGGTAGGCTGGGGGCTGGAAAGAAAAGTGAAGACTCTACTGCCTATCTTCAGCACCAAGAGCATTGTCAGATCAAGGACATTTTCACTAGGAAAGACACTTGAAGTGAGTTATCTGTCAGGTATCTTCAGTAGGAAAATGTGAGTGCTCAGAGATTAATGAAGCTACTTAAGGAAGTCACCTGAATAGAAGTGCACACAGACTGCAAAGCAAAAGAGATTGCAAGAAGAGGCCCTAGACTTATCTAAATGAGCAACCACCTCAACCTATGTTATTTAGAGAGGAGCCACAATTCAGAAAAAAAACCCAAGAAAATGGTCTGAACAGCAAAGAAAGCTATTTCCTCAGGCAGGCAATACAGGGACAGAGAATCCTCTGAAAAGGAAAGTTTTCTGAAAAACTAAGCTGAGTTAAACTTTGCAAAGGAGATTAAAAAATATTGCAGCCATTTCATCAGTTGTCTAAATAGAGAACTCTGACTAAAGAAATGGAGCTGCTATACAGTGAGAATGTAACAAAGATTAAAGATAACCTACAAATGGCCCAAAACTAAATTAATACCTTTGCTTCCTTTTGCAATGAAGATGGCATGAGTAATTAGATAGCATGAGATGGTAATTAGTGGAAAAGCTGGGATTAAAAACCACCACATTAATTGTGCAAGTAGAAATCAGATAGCATGGCATACACAAGTAAGAGAGATGAACATTCTGGGTTTCGAAGGCATTATTCCACTTGGAACAAACCCTCTGACAACAAGCATCCTTAATTTAGACATCAGGTCATGAGTAATACCAGGTCTGCACCCTACTTCAATTCTCAGTCTTGGTTTCTTTTTCTGTATCTCTCCCAACCATCCGTTCATATTCCCTTTGAGTTTCCCCAAACTTCTTAATGCAAATAGAACAATACTTTTCCCCTACTTCTGCTCCATAAGCCCCCTGATTCACCTGAGAGTTTTGATGAAGAGTTTTCAAACAACATTCAGCACAGGGTGGTGTGAAACATTTCAAGTAAATTACTTAAGCCTGGGAAAATTATAAGCATCTGGAAAGTAGAACACTACAGACAAGGTTTTAGGATTATAATAATGTAATAAAGGAAGATATTAGATCAGTTATGAAAATATCTTGTCTCTCATAGCACAGAAATCCAGTAAGGGGTGTTCTGCTTGAGTACACTATTTTTTTTTCTTAGGAAACCATTTCAAGTCACATAAATGCAAGAAGGGAAACACCTGCAGTACATCATCTCCATCTAAATGCATCTTTGTAAGACCAGCCCCACTAATAATGTTGAGAAAGTTTATTATTAAGAGAGTTAAAAATAAGGAAGCTGTACCATTTTTACCAAGATGACTGGTTTAAGAAACACCATGTCCCCTTCTCTACTAGAGAATTTAATTTCCATCCTGGTTATTGTTAACTATTCTCTTTTAGTTACAAGCCAAAAGCAGAGTTTGTTTTACATCATCTATTTTCCTTCTTCCTTAGTGGTACTTAATGAGTTGAAGGGGCTGGAAACTTGTTTTCAGCCAAGCCAATATCCTATGAGTTATAAATGACATTTCATCCTCATATGCAGATTTTTCTGTGCTAAGTGAATTATTTACAAGGTACAACTTGTGGGCTCCAACAATCAGCTGCCAGAGATTTACACCTACACTGAGTCCCTGCTCTCCTGCTGGGAGAATGTGAAGTTTTCCACCACCCTTTAAGATCTGAAGACTTTACAGAGAACAGCTCTTCCTGAAGCTGGCACTGCATTTCTTAGGATGGTGGCTGTCTAGACTTTGCTGAGGGAGAGAGAATAATGGTGAGCTGAAACACCAAGAGTGACTGCTTCAGTAGCTTAAAATAGGTTTTTCCCCCACCCTCTGCATGGAGCTGCAAATCAGAAATATCATGATCATTTAAATACTGTACTTCCAGCCCTGTACGCATAATGTTGAAGGTAGTCATAGCATTGTTTTTTTATCTGTAAGAAGTAAAAAGTGTATAGAAATTGAATCCTGCTAGGATCAACAAAGTAGCCGGGAGTTGAATGAGAAAGATATGGAAATGTTAAGTTCCCTACCAAAGCTTATCTTCAGATTTAAAAGAAATGGATCAGGGAGAAACATTTATCATATCAAATTTAAGATAAATTATTCGAATTAAATTGGGAGGTATTTGGAAAATTATGTTGTTTTTGCTGAGTCTTTTCATGTAAGACAGTATAAAGAAGAGTAAAGCATCATAAAATGGGGTCATTCTTACAAGGGCAATGACTATATAGTGGTACATTGCCAGCAGCCAAGTTGCCCTGGCTAGCATGTGTCTGGATTGCATTTGGCTCCTTCCTGATTCCACAGGTGGGATTTCTTTGTCTTTTGTAATCATCATTGCTTCTTACTAGCTTTCAATGCTTTCATAATATTTAGAGAACTAATTATGGTTGAAAAAATAAAAAAAAGATCTACCTTGCAACACCAAAAAAAGAGCTATCTTGCAACAAAATCAGTAAAAGACATATACATGGTACATGTAGGAAAAAAAATTTAAAAGAGTCATTTTGGGGGAACAATCCCCCAGTATCAGGAAAATGGCCCACAAAACATAATAATGTTTTCCTATTTAGGTATCTGTGATACTGGACTACCTGAAGTGATTCTCTCTTTCCTTCCTTTTTGATTTCCACTGACAGGAGATAAAACCAGTTAATTTTTTCATTTCCCTTTTGTCCAGTGTATTTGTTATAATATTAGACTGTGTGCAAAATTGTTTGAGTATGCTTTTACCTAACCAGCCTTCCAGGAAAAAAAGTCTAATTGCCAGGCTCCTACCATGGATAGACAGAAAAAATACTCATGCTTTACTCCACTCAGGACAGACATGGCAATGCTTCATGTAGGGCCTAAACATTTAGTAATACTTCTCAGTAAAATGTTTTCACCTTTCATGGCTCTGGGACTTGATCCAACTTGTCAATTCAACACATGGATACATGCTTAATTATATGGCACTTAATTTTCATTGACTCAACTGGTAGATATGTATGTTTCTGAATCTGGGACACACATCTACACCTAAGGCTCATTGTTGGTCTGCTTAAACTCAACGATGTTTCCTGCTGTCTCCTTGAGACCCTAACAGCATCACCAACATCCTTTATCTCTGAGAAGGTTATGGAGAGCACATCCTGGATAATGACTATTCCAAAGTATAATGTGTGTCAGGAAAGCCTTGAGTGGCCTTGAGAGGGAAATGTCCCTAGAAAGTAGCTAAAATCTTTCTGAAGGAAGTAAACGTTTAATTCTACATCATTCCCCTTGCTGATAAAATATTTGTGTTTTTGTTAAGAATCTTTCTCAGCATACTAGTAAATACCTTTTTTTTCCTTTAAACCAAAGAACAGTAAAATGGCAATTAATTTGGACTAGCTAAAATATATAATTACCTAGTCATAAAATGGACCATAAAAGCACTACATTGCCGAATGCATTTCATTAGTAGCAGGTACATAAAAACTGTTTCAGTGTATAAAGACATTAAGTATTGTGCTTCATTGTTTTCAAATGACAGTGGTTTTCTTTTTCTTGTTTTTGCAAACCAGACCTCTCAGCAATGCTGCTGCAGCAGTTGTTTTGACTTCTCTTGATTATGTCAGCCACATTATCCCAGCTTTTGTCTGACACATCTCAAAAACCTCAATGTAACTTGAGAACCCAAAGCCAAAAGTTGTAGGTCTCATAAACCCAGACTGAACATTGATGTAGGTAGTCTTACCTTGACAGGCTGGCTGCTTTTTTTTCTTCTGATTTTTTTTTTTTCATCCCAAAATATGGGAGCATTGCAAACAAATTAGAAAGTTAAGGAATAGAGGCAATGCTATAGAGCTGTCTTCCTGACTTCCATCTCATTATTTTGCTGTTTTCAATCTGAATAACTCACAAGTCTTTCATGATACGCACATCTAAACTATAAAGTGTGTCCTATTAAAAAAAAAAAAACAAACACAAAACCAAAAAACCCACAAAAAGCCCCAAACAAATAAAAAAAACCCCAGAACCTTTGGAGATGAGGAAACTCGTGTTCCTGGAGTTTTTAATCGGTGTTACATCCAGTGTAGCTGCCTTGCAATGTCACCCATTCCTGTGAAACATAGCATTCTTCAGTGATCAAGAATCCAAACTGCCATAAGGAACTTCTTCATTAGGACATCAAAACTATAGGAATATTTTCAGTTGTTGGTATAACTTTTTCTTGGAAGTGCTTTCGCTTATTTCATGACCACCTAAGGCTCTCTGAGGTACACAGCAATGCGGTTGGAGACATCTCTGTGATGTTCTGTACATCATATAGATGCTAACAACCTGTCAAAGTCATCCTGACACCAAACTGAGAAGCTGATGGTTTTGGTAATGTATTAGCAGAGATGAAAAAACATAGTCCTCATTATTGTAATAAAACCAACAGAGACACACTGAGAATCAATTACTGATTCTGTGACCTGTAGAACTAACCCTCAGTCAAGTGGGGAACTACACAGAGCATCTTACATTATCAAATGATTTAAGATGGAGCGCTGTCTGAAGACTCGCAACAAGTCAAGGCAAATACATTTTCTTAAATTGTAGCTTGCTTAATTACCTTGTTCCTGAGTACAAAGATCAAATAGAGCAACTTAAGGTGCTGAAGCACTCTGCCAGCTGGACATGAAAAGGAAATAATTAACACACGCAAGAGCTAAGTTTAAGGATGAGACTCCTACTGACAACAGCAAGGAGATCCAAAGTTAAGACAGACACTGTGTCCTTGACTGGATCCATGTGCCTACAATTTGCAGCACATATTGGATTGGGGAAGAGCACCATGTGTTGCAGCCATTTCAAGTAAGCAGATGGCTTTTTAAAGCGCTCAGTATAGGGAAAGCAAAGCCCTTTCAAAGGCTGGCATTTCACTCTCACTATTTGTCACAGACTGTTCCACCTCTTGCCTTTGCAATGCCTGAGTATCACCAAGAAAATTCCCTCTTAAGGAAGGCACTGTGCAAACATATGAAAAAAAGTTATGTTCCCTGATACAATGAAGTGACCAGTGTGGCAGAAAATTGCTAATGATATTTCATGTTTTGAAAGCAAAGCCCAACACTGACTTTTTTTTTTTTTTTTTTTTTTTTTTTTTGCAAAATCCCAGCCTAGAGAGAGAAAGCTGAAAGTGACAGAAAACCCTGTTTGGTGTCTACCTACGTTTCTCAGGGCCTTCGTTCCCACAGAAACATCTTTTTTCTGACTCTGAACATCTCCCAAAGGTAATACCTTTCTTTCATAACCAAAGTCAGCAATGATAAGGTGCAAAGTAATTGTTTACCTAGGAGAGCTGAACCTAGGAGCCCAACTTTCATCCATTACTTCCCACATTTTTTAATAGGATCTCTCATGCCTGCCTGAATAGTCGCCCAAGATGAACACAAAAAGACACCTCATTTTAACATATCAACTTGAAGGATGGACTCTTTGGAATACTGTGCTCTACAGATTTGTTATGATCAGAGGGGCCAGATGTCACCAGCTGAGCCGTTCATTTGATGCTGCGCCATTGCTCGTTGCTTCTGCCATAGATACTGCCCTGCCCTTATGGTGGCTGCTGTGATTCATTGAAAGTAATATCATCCCAACTGCCACTCCAGGGAATCTTGCAGGCATGATTTTCTAACACAGCATGACCCATTAAAAATAACTGCCAGGAATCCTGAGCTTTATAAAAGGGCATTTTCATTAGCTCTCACGGTGGGTCGCCAGAAAGTCCCAAGCGCTACAGTAGTCATGGGGTAATTTGTAGTTATCAGAAACATTGCATTTAATGTCTTTATTCCTGTGAAGCTGGAGCCCACTGGTTACTAAACACAGACTCCTCCTCTTAAATCACAGAAATCAAAGAGGGTAGAGACCCATCAGATTATTTTGTCAACCCACTCTTTGATTGCAAAAATTGGCAAATGTATCATCTTCATCGCCAAGACATTTGGTGCCAGGGACACTCACTACTGTGCTGCAGGCCACTTCACTTATCGGTGCCTACTAGTGCTTGGCCTTTCTCCTAAAGCAATGAATTCCTGGGTATGCTGTGCAGCACTTTATCCTTCACATAGAGCTTCATCCAAAGAACAGACTCTAAATGACTGCAGGGGGCTGTGGCTTGGGTCTCTTACCTGCACAATTTATTCTTCCAAATAAACAGGAATTGGGGATGGTGTTTTACTTGTATAGCTAGACAGACATATTCTAAACTCCTATTTTTATTGGATCAAATGTAATGCTCCTTTTTTTATTTTTTCCCAGGACTAAAAAAAACTTCCTCATGATTTAAAACAAAAAATATCAGCTATAGTTCTTCATGGACATGTTCTACATGGGCACCAACTGTCAACAGATCTTCTACAACTCATTAAAGCAGGTGCATAACTCCCTGAAGATCTGTCTTCCTGGCACTGGAGCTCATTCTATGGTGGGCTGGTGAGGGCAAAGTCCCTCAAAGAAGAGAAGAGACGTATGACAGATTTTAGACATGAGCTTATCTCCCTGGTCTTTAGATGCTATGGTGATGAATAGTGTATCAAAAACCTCCCCAGAGAAGAGAAGAAAAGGTGAGGTAACCTGCATTAATAGAGACCAGAACACATTTTTTCATCCCCTTCTAGTAAAAGTATTTCCTCTGGTACTCTAGGTCGAATATTGAGTTGAATACAGTGGCCAAAATGAAGTTATGAACTGTAGATTGTCTCCAGCTTTGAGTATGAGATATAAGGATTTGGGACATAGCAGCAATTTATAACAATGAGCAATAAAAAATAAACTCCAACAGATGTCATTCTCTGAAAGGGTGTGGACTGAGTTTTAGTGCAAGCTCCTTGCAGGCCTGCAAGAAGGACCTCCAGGCTATGTTGCAGTTTCTGAATGATGTCCAAGAATGAGTCCTAGTTCTGTGGTGAGTATATCAAATAGGGAGCAATTCTTTCCATTATATATTACCTCCCTGGTCATTATGAAATCATTTGGTATTCACTGTGATAACACCAATCATTAATGCACTCATTTGGCATTCGTTTGACTTGTCTTATGCACTTCCCCAGGAATCCCATTGTAATTAACTATTAGTTAATGTAAATAGTAATGGACGTTTAGACTAAAGTGTTACCAGACAGGGTCAGTAGTAGCAGAGAATCAATGGATTCATGAAACCATCTAGAGTCACTTCAAAAAGCTACTCTAATAGTAATGAAAGCCTAATAGTAAATATGTCACTTAATCAGAATTGGGAGCTGTTAAAAGCATTTACAGAATTTCATCTGAAAAACATATTCTGCACTCCTCCTCCACTTTCTGTATCTCCAGAAGAGTAAACACATGGACATCTTTCCTCTCATGAAGCAAATACGTGAAGATTATTATGAAACTTTTCTCTACACAATATTACATACTGCATCAAGTACACCAACGAAGGATCAGGTGTGTTGGCATGTTGAGCACAACTGGTCAGTCACCATTTGCTTTAAACCAAGGAAAAGAGCAATAAAGAAAAGTGAGCCTACGAGACATTAAACCAGTCTTTCTGTTTGCATTGCATCAGTCCTTGAATAAATTGTAGTAAGGAATTGTAAAAGAACAGGATCTGGACTAATACCTCTGGCTCTGCCAGACTTGTATTCCTGGAGATGTTTTAGAGCTGGAATTTGCTGACCTTTGTACAAGTGACACAGATCTAGCTTTCTGGTAAGAAGCCACAAATTATCATTGAACAGAGCTGTGAGGACATTTTCTTGCAGAAAGAAAAAGTAACAAAACTTGATGTTTTGCCAGCTTTATAAAAGGCAAAAAAATTTCACTTTTCAGCCAGGGCACTTATGCAAATTATTATCACAATAAAGAACTGCCTTTTGACAACTATAATACAAATGGGAGCTTTTCACTCTCATATGATGTGCTAGCCAGAGTTCCTGTAAAAAGAAATAATAAAGAAATAATAATAATAACAACAAATCTAAGTCTTCTTCCGTGGAAATATAATGACAATACTAGAAGATCAACAGGCACTTTACAGTTAATATAATTTTACCTTCCTCACTAATTAAAGAACATTAATCATTTATACCAATGACTGATATCACATTATCAAGAATTGTTGCCACGCAAAATCATCACAAACACAGGAAGTCAAAATTTGTTGGAAAAACATGGTCCAGATTTAAAATTACTATTTGTTTTGTTGTTGTGGTGGTTGCTTCAGCTCATAACTACAGAGCAGAAAGATGCTTTTATTTGCTCTTGGGAAGACAGAAACAGAAAAAGCTGGAGAAACACTGGGGCTGATAGATACAAAGAACTAATTTTTGCCAACATACAGCAAAATTCAGGCAATTTGGGATTAAAGAGTAGTGAGCTGATTAGGTTGTTTCTTTTCTTTTCAAAGCTCAGAATTACTGGTATGTTAACTGGCTAGTTGAAGACTTTCCAGGTCTCAGATTCACGGCTTTATTAATCACAAAATGCTTATTCATTGGGTGACCCCTTCGGAAACTTAATTTAAAGAAATACAAAAACAGAAAAAAATATGACAGCAGGGTGACTGAGCTTGTGTTTTCCTATTATCTCCACAGTTAGTAAAGTCTTCTTCTTCCAAGTATTTCCATCAGAAGCCCTCAGCTATGTCCTTACAGGAGCAGGCTTTTCCTGTTCCACATTTCAGCTATGAAGCACTTTGTACAAAAATCCAACTGTGAAATGGAAAAAACAAGGGAAATTTTTGTACTACCCTTAATCTGAAACCAAAGACTTTCTTTGTTTGTCTATTTTAGCTTATCTCTGAAAGAAATGCTGTAGAAATCTTTAATTACTCAGAAAGGTCAGGTTTCAAAACTGTATATTTAATCTGGATTTAAAGAAGCATTTTCCAAACAGATGTGCTGGTATGCAAACACCTGCTGCTTCCTTTCTCCTGAGCATGCCTAATTTTAGTTATGTATTTTTTTTTTCTTCTCTTTGTTCCTGCTATGATGGTTTCATTGAGGTCTTTCCAGTCCTGGAAAGTGCCTTTACTCTCTCAACTCCAGTGAAACATCAAAATAAACCCCGTGGACTTGCAGGGCTTTCAACAGAGTGGATAATTTCTCTACCTTAGAGGCTGTTCTTTTGGGCCTTGAGGCAAATGGTTGTGACCTGCTTCATCTTGACCTCAGCACTTCGTTGAGCTCAGCTGTACTGCTCTAAATGGAAAGTGATGCCACTGCTACAAGTGCAGGGACTGCCATTAATTGCAACAGGTCCAAGGTTCCACTTGTGTTAAACTGACTGCACTTGATCTTGTTCCTCAAGGCAGTCAAACTGGGCTGAAGAAGGCAATTTTTCTCTTTGCTGACAGAAGGCTACCGGGATGCGGTAAGTTTTCCATCATTTCTTCTTCAATATATATTACAAAACTGATCATAAATAATCCCTGGGTGCAGCAAAATTGGGAGCCAGGCTTCTAGAGCAAGAGGGGAGAAGTAAGAATCTGGCAGCAAGTTTGGAGCCATCCCAAATATTGGGTGGTGGGTGGCAGGAAAGTGAAAGCCATCTGGTGGCTCAGATTTCCTGTGTAAGGAGGTCCTCTGGTTTTGAAAATGTGGGCCTCAGCTCCTCCGGGAAACAAATGCTTGCAAAATGAAATAGGAAATGTAACGGTTTGTCTGTGAATTGCGATACGTGATGCAGTAAAACCAGGGTTTCTAATAATGACATTTCTACATTTCTTCATCATGAGTCATGAGTAAACATGACATTTCTGCAACGCGATCTAGATATGTGATCAAAGATTAAAATGGAGCCATTTTAATATTTTAATTATTCCAGCACTGTCAGGCTTCAGAGTCTGTTATACCAATACCCACTGCAGAGCAAATAATTTGTAACAAAGAATTTTATCAATTCTGGCTGATTTTTTCTCCATGCGAATTGTGTGTGAATGGGTCATTATTTTCTTAGATTTGCTCATTATTCAAAACGATCCACAATGAATAATTTATACTAATATCTCTTGTTCTGCAGCTTCTTCACCACCAGTTTGTAGCTGCCTGGGCTAGTTCTGTATGAACAAACAAATCACATGGACTCATTTCTGTTTCTAGGTTGGCTGAGAAGCATTTTGCTGGGTAGGGCACTCCCATCTATGGTTTCATGTGTGCTCTCTGTATATATCCCCATTCTCCATTTAAAAATGCTGTTTCCACAAGCACTCCTCTGAGTCAATTCATTCATTACACTATTCATGGAGAGTGAATAGGAGTGCAAACATAGCAAAGAGAATTTAAAATTTTATCCCAGCAATTATTTTGCTGATTTTTTTTTTTTTTTTTTTTTTTTTTTTTTTTTTTGGTTACTTTTTTTTTCGTAGTTCCCAGCTCATTCTTACACCCTCTTTGGCTAACAGGAGGAATAGCATCAGGTTTATCTAGGTGCACACATCTTATGCATTAGTATTAATCAGAAGGGAAGAGCTTTCTTCAACAGAGACATACAAATAGATGATATTTCAGTCCAGGACCAGGTGCTGAAAAAGTGGTAGGAATAGGTTCCCCTATTAATCCACTTGTTTCAGACATTTAACAGTGTATGTCTCATGAAGCATTTGACTTTATAGTTAGTAAGGCAATGTTCTCAGGTAGTAGGATATCCATCCTACTATCCACCAAACCTACTAATACAATGTGGGTAAGATGTGAGAACAACCCTTTCTTAGTATTTTAAACCAAAAGAATTCAGTCCTAATGTAGACTGACTAAATCTAAATTCGCTAAATGCCCTGCACCTACCTGCAGATCTTGCTTCTCATGATGCCCGTGGCAATCAGTACAAATGCCAAATACTCTACCAGTAAGAAAAATTGGCTTGTGCACTCCCTATAGCAGTCCATTCACTCATGACCCCTTTGTTTTAGCAACAGCTATAATCTTGAACTTTAGAAAGGATGGCAGATATTAGAGGCAGATGTCTCCTCCACTGACCGCATAAGCCTTGCTACCACAAAACCCAGTTTGATTTGTAAATCAGGCAGCCTGAATAATCAATTTTTTCAGCATCTCCTCAGACAGCCATACAGCCCTCAAACTTCTGAGGTCTCACTGAAGTACTGTCCCCCATCGTGAAGCAAATAAACTCAATATTTATGCTGGAAATATTCCCTTAGCAGTTCATGTTTGGAAGCAACCCAAAAGCCAAGAGAGACGGGCATGGAGCAATCTGGCCATCAATTAAGATTACTGATTAATTCCTAAATTTCTGCTCTATCAGAGCTTGCCGAGTGGCTCTGGCCATCCACCGGGGGGGTGAGGGGTGAAGCACAGGGTGTAGGGAAGCTCACAGCTTGCTGCTTGGGTTCTGCCTTTGAACGCCGCATGGTGCGCTGGGGCTCCAGTACAGCCAAAAGGGGTTTGAAGGGTGCCTGTTCTCTGTGAGTCACGGGGGGTGAGTCAGGCACACTGACACAGGATCAGAGAGCCTTCCATCCTGCAAATGGTAAGTGATGACGACAGTTAAGTAAGGGAGTCCACTGTGACTCTCCTATTCCAAGATGTGTCATTATAAGCCTGATGGAGCGCCCACAAAGAAAATACTGTGCTCCAACTGCTTCGTTAGTTGTCCTTTCCTGGATAAAAGGAACATCCATACACATTTTAAGTTTCACCTTCACATTCTTTTATGCTTTCATCCTCAGAGGGGTGACTATGGAAAATGTCTGTAATGTAGCTACATCCATCTATCAGCCTAGCCTTCCCTGCTTCATCTCAGTAATAGCCAATACCAGCGGATATATGGAGCCCTACAATGGTACCTCCAGGAGCAAAAAAAAGTAGGTTAGAAAGATATTTTTTTTAAATTACTAAAGAATATTTTTTTCATTTTCCACCCTCTGCAGATGCCATTTTCTGCTGATGAATTCCTCTAAATTTTGCCCTTGAGTCATTATACACACAGTATGTAAGTATGTAAGATGCTAAACCCAACAGGCCATTCTTCCCACCAGATGGAAAAGTTTCCCTTCATCACCTACAAAACCATGCATATGTAAATACAAATCTAATTGTAAATTAGGTGTCAGTATCTAAGTATATCTCTAAGTATCTGTAATCAAGTATTTTTTATTCAAAGAACACATCAAATAAATGCTGTGGTTGACCAGCAAATGAGCAAAGAAACAAATCAGAATTAGGGTCAGTAACAAACCCTTATTTGGTTTTTTTCTGCCTATGTGCCATGGAACAGTCTCTGCTTACATGGTCACATCCTTTTCTTCAATGCCTTCCTCTCAGTGAAAAAGAACAGGGCTTATAAAACTGGGCTTCTCTTCAGTATTATGTTTCATCCTCATCACCCAGTGTCTGGTTTCATGAACTGTCCAGCCCTGCACTAGATAAAAAATTACTGTCTTCCTCTCCCTTTCTACTTGTGGTATTGTCATAACAGTTGTTTAATTTTTTTGTCATTGTTACAGATTTACTTTCATTATACTACTGTAAAGAAATCTAAAATCACTGGCTTACAGGAATAGAAACTGAGATAGAGATTAATATATAAATCTCAAGTGTTTCATTTAATTTTCAATTCCCAATTCAAAAGCTTACAGTCTGGTTTTTTGTGGTACTTTCTTGGTTTAGAGTAGAGGTCATCTTGATCTCGTGCATGTCTGTGGGGAATCTGCAATTCTAACAACCGGAACTCTGATCCCAGAAAATCAGGCTTTCTGTGGAAGACCTTTTCTGAACCAACTTGCCTGTCATCAGATGAAAACTCTGAGAATGAAGACAGAGCAGAATCAAGCTCCTCTCCTACTCTGTCTCTGCCTTTGATAGAGCTCTACAGACATCCCTTTTCTTCCTCCACTTTACCTGTGCCAGGCACAAGACATTTTTTCATTCCCACAATACTTCAGCAAGGAGGATGTCTGCCCACAGCCACAACATTGTTCAGGTACATCACCACAGGACAAGATGTCCTTTGCTATGAAACAGACACAGACCCTAGAATGAAAAGTCATGACAAGATAGAGACAGTGCTATGCAGATTAGGAACTAGAGCAATGGTTAAGTTTGGGGAAGCATTGCCTGGCATTTTCTGACATCCTTCTCAGCCACAGTGTAATGCACACATCCACATTCTTGTGCTTGTCTATCTGTTTTGCCCAGTTCCAACTTCTTTGGTTTACCTTTGCTAATTCCTTTTAACTTTCTGTCCCTTCCTTACACCCAGAATAGAAGAAAGCCAGTTCTCAACATGGAAATCTCAACCATGGAATGGTTCAGGCTTGCTGAGGTCCAAACAACTAATAGGAGAATCCATAAACAGTGTTTGGCAACCTTAACCTCAGTCACTGGTATAGTTGCAATCTATGGTTTTGCTTTTCAGCTGGGTTGGACTGAAAAACAGCATTACCAAAATAAGCAGAGTTTATCAGGCCATCACCATCTATGATTTCTTTTGCCAGGATGCTGCTAAGCCTTTCCATTTTCATATGTCTGTCTCAATGCTGGGCTTTTTCACCAAGGCATCTGCACTGGAGAGCATGTATTACACACATAAGGTTTTCCTCATTCACTCCCTAGTGTAAATGCTATCAGTGAGAACCTCAAACCATCCTCATTTAACTTCATGGCAATGGAGTATCTGAATCTTTTAAGCAGCTTTGACAATCTTGACCTGCAAGCATTATTGTTCAAAAACTGTGACAGTCTGCCTTGGTGGTGATATGCATAATAATGATAAAGTGCAGAATATATACATTTTCCATTTAACTTGGGCTTGACTGGAAACTCAGCAATCTTATCTTTCAGCAAAACTGGTTGCTTCTGAGCCCAACAGTGCAAAAGCCACAGATAGAGGCCTTCCTACTGCTAAGGATTGCAGTTTTTCTCATTTGGTGTGCACTAAATTAAAAAAAAACAAAACAAAACAAACAAAAAAAAAGACAGCAATGTGCTTGATGAGTTTAAGATTTACAAGAAAATATTTAATGTCACACTACAATGAAAGGGATTGGTATGAAGCATAAATGGCAAAGCAGTGAAAAGAACTGACACAAAGCATACTGGCATGTACAGCAACACCCACACAATCAAAAGCATTCAAGAAAATTAAAAGAAAAAAGCAAATGACTAAAGATCTGGCTATGCAAGGGAGTTGTATAGCAAAAGTAATTTCCATCTGCATCTATCCCAAGGATTTGAATGAGCTGGAATTTCAGGAAAAGGTCAAATTAGTTGGCAAAAGGAAAGAAAAGAAATTAGTGGTAGAAAGATAACTCAAAAACACAATCAGATACCTCACTCAACATTTTTAGTTCATCTAGATTTCAGAGCTCATGCTTAGAAGTGCATTTGACCCCAAAACTTTGAATTTTGATATCTTTAGAATTTGGGGTGCTTCAAAATTAATGAGATATCACAGCCAAGTTTGTATTTGGCCTCAGTCCCAAGGAAGGAAAAAAAAAAATTATCTAAATCGAGTCTGTCCCAAACTTTGGCTGTTCAGTTTACCATCCCGGTTTGGATCCAAATCCGGCATTTTGGTTCAGTCTCTACTTATGTCACTTTGCATCATGTCACAAAGCAAGGGCATACAGCTGGATGTGGTATAATGACAAGACAAAACATAACAAAGCACAGTGCAATGCACCTAACCCAGTAACACTGCAGCAGCTACCATTACCACTTAAACCATCTTCTTTTTTTGTCATTTGATAGGCCTGCTAATTTTACTGAAGATTTTTGGAAATACAGGTCATAGAATGCAGGAATACCCACTAAACCCCATGCACTTCTGTGACAGCATTTGTCTCTTAGTTACAGCAAGGGTAATGTCATCAGCACCAAGCAACCCGGGTGAAAATTATCAATTGGTTACCAAGAAACCTAATGATTTCATCAATAATATTTTACCAGTTACAAAGGTCATTTGGAGAAGTAATGCCACGCGAAATGTGCTTGTGAAGGGGGTGATGTGTGGGCGGCTGTTAAGGGTCAACACTTCATTTCTCATTTCTTTAATTGATACTTCTGAATGAGTATTAATTGAGCTGCAATGAGAAGAGTGTGCAGTTTGACAATGCAAGTGACAGGATGGAAGTGCCATTTGCAGAGTGTATATAACCACAGCTAACACCCTCAAAGCGTTAATTCCATTTTATGTCTTTCACATTTAATAGCAAATTTGCCATTTAATCTTTAAGACAGAAGTTACTTATTCTCAATCTACCTCTCACTTGCACTGATATAATCTCATGCCACTCAGACTGGCCTGTGGCATGAAGCACATCACACTTTCAAATCAGGTCCATTTTTTCATTAGCTCATATCCTTCCTGAGATGCCCTCCTTTACAGATGGCTGATCAGCAATCAACACTAGTTTGTTTCAATCAGAAAAGCAGCCGTAACTTCTCATTTAAAGACTGTTCCTGGAGAAGCGCATTAGTCGAAGGCATAAAGCTGGCACTGGGGCAACAGTGACTCTCTCAACTGATTTCGTTTGAGTATTTTTTTTTTTAAAGAGATAGACCTCTTTTTATGTGGAGACCTGTTTTTTATTTTAAAATAGGGCATAATGAAATCCATGCCTTCCCATGTCAGGGGGAGGCCTTCGTGTAACGTGGGCAGGTGCCAATAGACTGTAAATCTGAAGAGCGAATGCAAAAGGTAGCAAAAGCCCAGGAGGAAGCCAGGGAAATATTTCCCATATGTACGTGCTGACACTTTCTCCCTCTCTGTTCCTCTTCCAGTGATGCAGTGTGCTGCCCTTTGAGCCTACTTGACTGAGGTTAAGCATTTACACTTTTTCAGAGGACAGTCAGTCCACTCAGGGAGATACTGACTTTCATATCAGGAGACTTCAAAATGATTTCCTCTATGCTTGGGCAGCTCAAAAACACACGCACACAGAAGCAAAGGTCAGGTGTCATCCAAGTGGCGGGAGAGTGCCAGCTAAACGCCTGGGATATATTTCTATATTGGCCTCAGCTCAGCCTCCATTTCTGCAGGAATCTACTCGGTACCCACAATTTGCTCCAGTGCATTAACCCTGGGTGCAAATGATAGGATTTAGCCTTCCAGGCACTAACTTGTGGGTGCAGTCAGGTAGCTAGATAACGTAATGATATCATTTGCACTCACAGTTAACTGCAGGTAGAAAAGAAAACTGGAGTGGCTAGAAAAAGAGACATCATTTTTTTTTTTCCCCTCTTCCTCCCGTTTTGAAAACCAGATTTCTTTCACTCAGTGAGGAATTGCTTTTTAGCTTGCAGTCAAGAAAATACAGAGCTACTCATCACTTCTTTCCCTGTGGTGGACATTTGCAGTTGAGTGTATCAGTCTTCTGCTCAGCCTTCGTCCTTCTGTTTGCACGAGCTGGCAATCCACAGGCTACTCACTTCTCTTTCCTTAATCACTGCTTTCTCCTCCTTCACTTCACACACATATCTAATTTTATATTTGAGCTCATCCCAGTGGTAGCTTTTGCCTATTTCCATCTATTCCTTTCTTTCTGGTTTTTAATTGTTGATTCTGCCTCTCTTCTTTGTTTTTTTTTTTTCTGAATACTGACAATTTTCTCAGTACTTCTGTTTACTTCAGACAGGTTGCCTCTTGTCCACTAGCACTCATATTCCTTAAGTCATAACCCAGGTCCCTGACTTTATTCTCCTCTTCCCCCTCCCATATTGTTATGTGTAACAAGGCCTGCCTTCAAAGAAACTGAGCAGAAAGCTGGCTCCCTGCACACTTGCCTTCACTGATGTTTAATGCAAACAAATATCCAAGTGTGATGTCATCCACATGTCATCTGCATGTCAGCTCATCCATGATTGCAGAGGGATGGCAGTGGATGCCAAGTGCTTCATAGGCCCACCCATGGAAGCAGGGACTTGAATAGGACCTCATCACTAATCGAGGTCTGTGGATGCCAGGAATACACACAAAGAAATTAAATTAATAAAACCATGCTAGTAAAAGGAGCACTGGCAATAGGCACCCTGGAGAGGCAGAGCCTCTCTACCCAGTGGATGTGGACCCACTTTGCATGCCTTCCTCATTTACCATAAGTTTCTGACACTTTATACCAAAACCGAATGTGAGCTATGTGCAAAGAGATTCTGAAACTTAATTACTCCTCCAGTTTAGTATGAAGCCAGTGTTCAAATGGCTGAATTATGCCATTTGGAAAGGACAATTGGTTATTACACTTATCAGATTGTTTGTGACAGGAATGGGTTAATTTTCCTAACCTTTTCTGTTCTTGTTCCACTCGAAGGGTTGTCAAAAGGATGGATAAACGTGTTGCTATTTTCTGGTTTTGTTTCAGTGTCTATCACGAGAGTGGACCAATTTCATACCATTTGCTGCTTTCATTACTGTCTCAGGGTTGTCACAAGAATTGATAAATTTCAGACTGTTTTTCTTGTCCTCATTACAATCTTAAGGTTGTCATGAGAATGAATTGATTTTGTGCCATTTTCTGTTCTCATTACAGTCTTTGTCATGAGAATGGCTTCATTTGGGGCCATTTTTGTTCCTGTTACTTACAATCTTTTGTCACAAGAACAGGGATTATTTGATGAAAGTGAGAAGACAGCATCTCAGACACAGAGATTCAGGGATAACTTGTTCTTGTGACAGAGATCATAACGAGAACAGAAAGCAGTACAGAATGTATCCATTCTTGGGATGATTTTAAAGGTTGTGATTTTGTGACCCCTATTGTGCCAAGTGACTCCACCAGGAGGAGATTTTGCCAGTTTTGTTGTACCAACCACTACTTCATTCAAGCTACTGGTAGATTCCTCCCTACTCAGCAAGGAAAAATATATTTTTTCAGAGGATATCAGAAGAATGACAGATGAACAACACTGAAAAAATCTGTATAGGCTTTGGAATACACAGGACTCAGACCTAAAGAGCACATATTTCTAATTACAGCTGGAACCTTAGGTGCTTTTCACAGGACTCAGCTGGGACTCACCACAATGAAGACTATCACTGAGTATAGTCATGTATTTTACAGGGTTAAATACAAAGCAGAGGTGTGGTTTTGAGTGTCTGGCTGATATTAGGTTTGCCTAAACTGCCTGTGTAGCCAGCTTCATCTGGGAGATCTGGGACTGAGTTCAAATTAAGGTAAACTTAAGGTGACTGCAAACGAGCTCCTGCAACTCGGCTATGAGTGAGTTACTGCAAATGAAGGGGCAGAAGTTAGAGATCAAGGCATGTACAACATCTAGGGCCCAGAAAACCTAGAACAAATTATTTCACTCTTGAAGATGATCAAAGAGAAGCAGCAGGAAATACTAAATATCTTACAGCATGTGCAGAGAGGGGTGGGAATGAAATAGGCATCACAATGAGATCGAAGCTATGGACAGGGAAAATGAAAATGTAGTTATGGGTGATGGGTAGACAAAACCAGAGAGAGAGCTACAGCAGAATAGAGGAGAGAAAGCTAAGGCACACCAAAATACTCAGAAATACTCAGGTTTGGTTTCTGCCAGGCCAAGAAATGAAAGGAAAGATGAGAAGAGAAAGAAAACCAGAGAAAAGATGGACCTTTACCGTGGGATAAGCTTTCTGTCGATAAACCCTGTAGTGGGATAGATAAGGAAGCCCCAAAGAGGGCATTTGTGTCTGCCATCTGTAGTTTTGGTAATAGAAAGCAAGTGGCTACTCATTGCCTTTGAAGACCTTGCGTTAGCTGTCTTCAGGCTCAACAGTTTTTCTTTTGCAATTAAGATTTTATTTCTGAGGTTAGGCTCCTGATTCCATAAGAAACTGAATGCAGGATGTATGTATGTGATTCTCTTCAGCTGGCCTCCCAAGATGAGAACCAAGGAGAGAAAATGGTGACTTGGGAGCCATTGCCATAAGGAAGATTCAGGCTGTGAAGCAGCTGAAAAGGAGACTGTGCTAACTGGAATCCACCTCTGGAATTGCTTGGATAATCATCCTGCAAAGCTGTCTGGGAAACCATCAGAAAATACATCTAAAAATAAGTGTTCCTGAGCAGTGAAAGAAGTCACCAGTAAAAGGAAAATGACAGGGATGGACATTCCCCACTGGCTAGGTAAAATAAAGCAGGAATGCTGCAATAAATAGACCTGACAGATGACCCCTGGTATTTCCTGGGCCAATTTCTGTGAACATTTTATTGATCTTTTACATTCTGATTCAACCATCAGAGCTTATGATCCTTTGCTTTGTCTGTCCCATACCTCCCCCCCAGCCCCTACATTTACCATATGTACCTAATCTCACTGCTCTACCATCTGCCATTGTTTGAAGTATACGGGAATATAAGTTTAATCATAAAAATGGTGGCCCGGGCTATGTACACTACACGAATGTTCAACTTTCACAAGATGACGTGACCTCCAAGTGGCTTACTGCTTTTCATTAATTTCTCTGTATAATTGAACATTTTTCGGCATCTCATTTAACAAACTGTTAAGCTCCTTATTGCACAGAAGGGCCATGTGATGTGCAGGGATTCTGAAACGCTTCCCCTCATTCACAGTTCCCCTACTAATATCCTGGTCATTATTAGTAGTTCACAAAGCCAGCACATTTTCTTTTTGATAAGTGTCCCTGTTCTGCCCTCCTTTGTCCACCTCCAAATGCTGCCTAGTACTTACAAAGAATAAAACCGTGCTGCCTAACTAGCCTGGTTCTTTGGATTGCTGCCCCTACTCACTCAGTTGCCTGTAAGGGGATGTACTTATATCAGTGAAAGATAAATCCCAGCTAGAAATACAGGTCCCTGACAACCTAATCACTGAAACCCTGTCAAGTAACCCCTAATTTTAAAGCGAGTGGTTAATTCCCAGCAAATTGATTTATGCACTGTTTGAGGTTTGGCGAGTTGTGTTGTTCATCTGTTATTACCAGGAACTCAGTTCAGCCTATTCATTTAGACCACTGACACAACACAGTGCATCTCCCAAGAAAATTTCCTTTGTCAGCACATCTAGAATTTGCTAATTAAATCAATGATGACATTATTCACTTTCTGAAAAAGGCAACTTCTCTCTCCTACCCCCCTTAATACACATATGTGTGCATAAACATGCACACACACAAGCAGAGTTTTTAACCATCATTTCCAAATGCACTCAGTCCTAACCTTTGAGTGATCTTCGTTAACTAATTTAGTCAGCTCTAGATCATCTACATCATAGACATGTGCTGTCTGCATGCCTATAAACTCAGTGCATCTCCATCTGTGTGTGCATGCACATGTGCATAAGGCAAGAGTGGGGCCATATGATGCCCATAAGCAATGGTGAGTCTTACTTCTTTGGAATAGACCCTGAAGTGGGAAATTCATTAAAACAATGGGGTTGGTTAACAAGTTCTTTTCTCATCTATGTTATTGCAGCAGAAGTGAATTCAAAACACACCAAAAAATACAGGTTGTTCCCCAAGTCCTATAATTATGGGTCCATAATATCACTGCAACTCTTCGTATTATTTAAGTTGCAGAGAATAAAAGAACATTGAAATTAACCATTTTGAGCATCTGGTAATTTTTTTCAAAGAATGCTTCTTCCCTTGAGAGGTTAAAAACTGCTAAAGAACTGAACAAAAACCATATCTGTGCTCAGATATAGGTGCTGGGTGAATGTGGAATCCTGTATCTGCATGTAAACGTACCCCAGCAAAGGCCCTGGGTGGTGCTTGAGATACTATTTGCCTTGGTGGGGGGGTGCCCCCCTGATTTGGTAGCACATTCTCCTTGGTGCTCAGTGTGGCTTTTACCTCCATGGCAAATCCCACATTTCCTCAGAAGCTCTGTAGCCAGCACAAGCTGGTTTGTCACAGCTTGGATTTTTGCAGTGGATCAGGGAAGAAATGTATCAGTGATGCTCTATCTCCAGCTCAAAAAGTATTTCTGGCTCATGACTGTGTGGCCTGTGATACCACTTCACCTCTCTGATGGGGGCATTATCCCTCATCACCAGACCAGGACATGTCTGTCCTTCCAAGGATAAAACAACAAGATGACAAGGAAATGGGAAGTTGTCTAACAAGGAAATGGCCCTATTACGCTGACCTGTACATGAAACAGGGTGTGGTAACTTACCACCATTACCCTTAACCCCTAACCATGGGATAGCTGCTGACTTTTTATCTTTCTGAAGAGTCAGTTAAAACTGAATTTCACTTTTCAGGAGAAAGTGTCCCTCACTTGGCTTCAGAAAAAAAAAAGCACCTAGATAACATGCCCTAACCTTCTTTTTTCAAAGGCAGGCTGTCCTGCATACAGTCTTGCTGTACACCTTCTGCCTTCTGTCTGGAAAAGACTTTACAGCATCACTATTTATGACTGCCCCATATCTGTCACTGTTGAGGCATAAGTAGTGCATGGTACCATCCCGTCCAAGCAGGTCTTGAGGTAACACCTCCTTAATCAAATCCAAAGTATCCTTGATTTTTTTTCATTCTATTTAATTCTGTTTATTGAAGCCATTTAATACCCTTGTTTAGTCAAATACAGTCCTGATATATGCTCTTGGCCCACTGTAGAAAGGTTACAGCGTTTCATGCTTTCATTCTTTATATCTGAAGCAGACGAGCAGTTTTTTCCACCAACTCATTGCTTGCTAATGAACTTTTTCTTCTTTCTTTCTTTTTTTTTTTTTTTTAAAGCAGCCTGTCATTTTGTTTAATGTTGCAAAATAAGGCAGTCTTTAAGTGGGATCTGATTTTGCTAAGAGATGTCTAAACTTAAGCGAGATAATGGATGTAACAAAATACCACCAAATATGACAGCTTTGTTCTGCCAATGTAATTTGCTGATTCTGGAAACCAAAAGCAGAACAGTCTGTGCCAGTCTTAGAAAAGAGGCTTGTTTGACAGATATAGACCTGCTTAAATATCAGCATACACTACATTAAATAGCAGACTTCTGCATTCATTTGTGGGTTTTAGTCACTTGTCATAACAAGGGGTTTTTATTTTATTTGAAATGCCTCATTGTTCCTATCACTCTGGTGCCCAAGTGCAGTTGGCTGGTGTGTTTATTTTCCCTACCTAAAAGTGAAAGCTGATGTTATTTGTCAGAGAAGCCAAACTCCCCTAATTATAATAGTGTTAAAAATCATAATTACCTCTTCAGTCATCTCAGAAGAAAAAAGGTTTCTATCTGTTGTGTTGTGAAGAAACCTTGATCTGGACTTGGTTTTGTCCATTCCACAGGTGAAGAAAATAGTATTTGTTTGGTAAGAAAGCTCTAGGGGCATAAGCTGTTCAGATACAGCTGGTTCTCTCCTGCTGCCCACATGCCATCAGAGGATGCCCTTAGGACCTTGAGAGCCATCAGTATTTCCTCATATTCAGGCTGTCAGGGGTCTGTAACAGTACCTTCATGAAGTTCAGCTTCAGTTTTAAAGGATATGACCAGAAGTTATTTATTTACCATGCTTCTGCATGGTAAATTTTGGATTTTTTAATATCCCCCAATGCATACATATATATAGACATATAAGGCTATCTTCTATTTACTTGCTATTGACAGTTCCACATTTATCAGACTTATTTCACCTTAGCTAAGACCTTCTGTCTTCCACAATCCCTTCCTCCTCTCTGCAGTTCTCCCATATTACTTTTTTACACTCTCCATTTTTCATATTTAAAGTTTTAAGTTGTTTGGACCTTGGTTTTGAACAGTAATGTATTTCCTCACTTAAACATTGGTGTATCTCAGTAAGGTCCTTGTGCCTCTCTACGTGCCTATTCTGACACTTTCAAGTAAAATTAACTGTAATTGTCACATATTACATGTAGCCAGTATTTCCACAGTAAATTCCACCCAGGAATGTTATGTTGGCAACCCCTTCTGCAAAAGGAGGTGTGTTCAAAGTGATCACCCACGTTACGACTCCCTTGCACTCAGACCAGCCTGTGCCAGTTTGCCTTCAGATTCTTAGGATCAGAGAGCATCAGATGATTATATATTTTAGATCAACAAAAATTATTGGTGCTATGGCATTTCATCTCATAGGAGGACACGAATCTATATGTGCAGTCCTGACCCCAGTGAAATGAAGAGGAATCTTGCTGCAGCACTGAATTTTACTTTAACTCTGTTTTCACTTACATGAACTAAACTCAGTTTTGTCACCTATTTGAACCATTCTACTCACGAGTTTGTTATTTTGATAGAAAATAAAGTTAGTTTTAGCCTAAGGAGTGATGGGGGGGATTATGTAATAATTAAAAGGAAAAAGTAAATAAAAAAGTAAATCAATCTACCCCTAAATTCAGAATTGCATCTTTCAATCCTGAAAGAATCTTTCATATTCTGTTTTATAGCAGATATTTCTGGTTGTGTTACTAGGCTTACTTTGCAAGAATATGATATTTTAAATGCAAATGAATAAAGCAACTGAGCCAAGACCTCTTTAGAAAACCAAGTTAGTACCAGTTTTCTCTTTCCCTATCCCACTAAGACTCATGTAGTGTAGAGTAAGTGGTTTATTCACACCACTCCTCTCAGCTGCACAGCACAGAGAATTAAGAAACCCTTCCTTGAACTTCTGGGGCTATTCAGCTCTCCTTTGTCTTATTATGGAGCTGAGAGGCCCCAGAATGCTGAATCCAGAATCATAACTCTAACGACACCTTATTTTTTGGAGACCCTGCTATTTCTTCCCCCAGTGGGTAGGGCATGTGAGGTTTAGTAATTTTCTTTGTGAACCTGACAATGTCAAACACCTTGCAACCAGGAGAGCCCTACCAGGGTTCTACAGAAGAGGGGACACTGAGCAGCTCAGTCAACTACAGCACAGAGAAAGGAGACCCTGATTTGTCTTGTTTCTCTCCCAGAGAAGTGGCAGTGAAACACAACCAAGGTCACTTTCACTAATCTTTGAGTATGGTTTACGCACTAATCTTTGAGTATGGTTTACTGAAAGAGCAGGATGCAGGGAGCCTTTAATGAGTGGACCCTAAAATCAGTGAGGTTTGCAGACCACAGGTGTGAAACTGAAGCAGGGAGTGGGATCTGAAAACTGAGCATTCCAAGTACAGTGTCCTCCAACAAGAACACCTATTCAGATTAGATACTGATAGCGTGTCTATATTTATAGCTGCTGCTAAATGACCCAAAATGGATCATTTTCCCTGATAAATAATAACCATGTCATTTTACACATTTTAGCAAAATTGCAAATTGCTGGTAATTTAGATTTCTAACTTCAGTTTAAGCTAGTAAACTTCTCTCTCATTCTGCTTACAGATTTCTGCTGCCTCAAAGACCTAATACAGAACATATTTATTACTATTTAAGTCAGAAGCATGAGCAAAGGATATTTTTAAATGAAGTCTCTGTTCCTTCTAAACTTATTTCCTGAAAATTTTGAACCTCATCTTTTTAGGACTGGCCAAGGTAGGGAAGAAAAGTCTGACTTGACACAGCTAGAATATATCTGAAGGTCAATTTTCTTTTTCTTTTTCTTTTTCTTTTTTTTTTTTTTTTTTTTTTCCAGGTTGGAGCCTGTAGGTAAAATCAGTCCTAGGATATTTTTCTTAAGATGGCTGGACTGAGAAAACCTGGAATTTTTAGGTTTGTGTTTAATTTGAGCAGTGACAACAAAGGAAAACTGTTTTAGTTCAACCATTTGCATCTTCAGCATCCATGAACTATACACAGGCAAAAATAAAGTTGACTCCACATGCAAAACTCTCAGGTCTAGTTCCCACTAATTTTCTCATAGATGAATCTGGCAGAAGAAGAGATAATGGGAAATCTCTGCATTATTTGTCCATTGAACACTAATTCAAAGTATTTAAACAGAGAAATCCAGGAATTAGGTAATACCTGCTTATCAGTGACTGAAAAGTAAGTCCCACAGAAAGGTATAAAGGTGATTAGTGAGATATTTACCTGCATTTACAAAAGGGTACCAGAAGCCTAGAAGCATCACTGGTCTCCGACACAGATGGAAATTTGCTACTCAGAATCCTAGGGGAAAGAAAATGCACTTTATTACAAAAATTATTCAAAACAATCCATCTTTTTTGAAGGCCAGAACTGAGAGAAGCTATTTAAAGTGAATTTAATGTGACTTCCGCTGGAGAGGAGGAGAAGCCAAAAAGAGAAGTTAAAAAAAAAAGTCATTCTGTATGCCAGAAGTCAGAAAACCACCCACTCATCTGGGCAAGCCAGGGAAGCATACAGGGGACACAGCTGCCAAATAAAATACATTACAAACCAAATGAGATCCAAAACATGGATGATCCCAACCATCAACAGAAAGAGGAGAACCAAGAGAATTTAACTACATCTGCAGAGACTCCAAACCTGAATTAAAAATGAAGGTTGAGTACTCAGGTCAAACAAGCATACAAGATCATTACCAGGAATCCAAGCAAAATACTAGAGGCTAAATTCCTGTATTCTTACTCATACCGAGTAGCTCATATTATACAAATTACCCCATTGATTCCAGCAAGGCTACATGAGTCATAAAGCCCTATTCAGAATAAATTGAGGCACTAGATTTGAGTCCTCAGTGCGGTTACTGCCTTTCAAGCTCTTTGTCTGAACACAGAGCTGGAGAAAAGATGGATGACACAAACAGGACCACAGGGTAAGGGCAGATATTGAGTTAAGAGTCACATAATAGAGCTCAAGACCAGCCCAAAACAACCTCTCCTCATCCCTCCCTGGGGAAAGGAGTATATCCTGGTTTACCCTCACCTATAGAGTCATTTCAGATACACCATTGCGCACACACTTTGTAGGATGCCTTGTCCCTCAGCACTTGCAAGGGGAGACATGTGTGCTATCGTGGCATTCCTGGTGATCTAGCAGAACTGTGTTGCTGCTGTGGGAAATCACAGGTAGAAAGGATGAAAGGGATAGCTCAGATCTTGAATACACCTTCTCCTAGCTCTTAGCTGGACAACAGCTTTGGATGGGCACCTCGACCCAGTACTGCTGCAGCAGACACTTTAAGCACTGCATCCCCATCAGCCAGAGGTTTTGCCAAGAGCAGCCACCATCAGCCAGGCTGTTGGGGCTGCAAGCAAAGTCTCCTAGGCCTCATACTGGGAGCTACCTGAACACTCAGGTATAGAGTAGACATAAAGTCAGGAGGCTTTTGTCCTAAGCACACCAGCAGAGCAGCAAGAGTGCTGCCTCCATGCTGAATGCCATTGGATTTTACACTAGCCTAGATGCAGCTTTGTGGGTCCTGAACTAAATGCATTGGTGCTGTAGGATGATTATTTGTTCATCCTCAAAGGCAGGTAAGCAAATGTTTTAATACTTTACTGTAGGGGGAGTGGGTCTGAAATTTGAAAGAGGTGGTGAATGTTACTGTATTGTTATTAGAGGGAGTGTGATTCATTAAGATTGAAGGATGGTAGTAGTAAGGATTATTCTTGAAGCTTACAGAAAAGATAACCTCTCATCTCTTAATTAAAACACCCATGTGGAAATTCATTTTTTCTCAAGACATAGCTATGCAAACTATTAATCCTGAAACCGTTTCTCAGTCTTCATTTAAGCTTTTCTTGTCTCCAAATATTGAGAGCCATGTTTGTTACTACAGACCACTTGGCAAATACAAGGATTTTGTTTGTTGCTACCTCTCCAGTTTATCATTTCCAGCATGAGTCGGGCTCTGAAGACCTGGCCTAGGGGTGGCCAAGTGATCTGTACGTCTGTGCTGAAGGAAGGAGTGGGTTAAGGCCAATTGGGCTCCCAAAGGGTTGTCAACAACTTCTATCCTGGTCACCTTAACCTAATTTTTGCATTACACTTGCCATTTCTCCTGACAGAGAGCAGGAATGGATGATCGAGATTACTTTGCTATAGTGCAAATACTGTAGTTTGTCACAAACATAAAATAAGGTGATCCCAAAGACAGTGGGGCTGCAATTCAAAGACTCTACTGTTTGACCTGATTAATGAGGAATAAAGCATTTAAATGGAAATGGAGAGAATTTTGGTAACCTTCCTGCAGGAGATACCCAAAGTGAATGTCCTTTAGCAGTTCAGTAAAAAAGGTTTATAAACATGGTTTTTCTAAGCCTATGTACACAATAGAGGAAATCACATAATAGAAGTAGATTATTCAGAAAAATGGTTTGCTGAAAACTTGATAAAAATGTTTTGGTCTCGTGGCAGAAAGCTTAGTTACAAAAGAAGAGGAAAAGAGGCTGCTCACCACTTACAGCCCCTTATCTCACAGATCTTATCAAGACTTCAGTTTAGCCCTCCCAGCACTGAAAGCAGAAAGGAAGAACTTTACAAGCACAATTACACCCCGCAACTTTCCACCCTTGAGCCTGAAAGCCTCTCTCACTCAGGGGAGCCCTGAGCAGTTTATTTCCACTCTGGTAAAAATAAGTGTTGCTAATATTAGCAGTACAGACAATTTTCCAGCTAGAAGGGAGTTCCATTAGGCAAGGAGTGCAGTAATCAGACCTGCATCCTGCAGCACGTGTGGACGTCCCTACAAAGGAGGATGGAGATTTTCCCTCACCTTCACTCCCTTGCAACAGTCCCTGGCAGCCCAGCGCTCGCCTCCTCTGTTTCCCAACTCCAGATTATCCCTGTCCTGGCCCTTGGAGCCTGCTTGGCATGGGCTATGAGCTGTTTCTATAGCTGATTGCAATCTTCACTGAATAAACGAGGCAGATAGATACCCTTTTAATGAATGAAACACATTTCCTTTTATTATAGCAGCTCAGGCAAAAAATGGGGGTGGAGAGGGTTCTAATAATTCAGGTATGATTAAAAAGAGGATATTTACTGGCTTGTAGGCCTTGGGGAGAAAAAAACAACACAGCAGCTCAGTTTCTATATACATCCCTGGGGAAAAGTTCAAGAAATAAGAAATGCATATAACTATTGTTCGTGTGCATTATGCAAGCTTTAAAAAAAATAAATAGGGCTGAGTTTCAGAGTATCAAGAAAAGTATTTGGGCTGCATTTAAGTGAGAAGGATTAGCTTGCATGATGTTGATTTATAAATGGCAACAACCAATCCCTTATATTCTCTCCTGCAGTCATCTCTCCTGCACAATAATTCCCAATGTTCCCTTTTGAAAGCCCTTGATACTCAGTTAGCCCCGAGGTATAATGTTTGATAATATAACTACTGCTTCTGTCACTGCGTTTTGTACAAACGCATTATATGTGGCCCAGAATGGTAAAGATTTATGTATGGGTATGGAAAATAAAAATCAGCATTGATTAAAAGCCCCAGATAGACCATCCAATCCCGCCCAGAGAACATCAGTTATTTTGCATTTTGACGTGGCGATTGATAACTCATAAATGCAAGCAGGAATGACAAATGCGGATGGAAACTGGCTTTGACAAAAACGATAACAGTATCAGTCTCGAGGGGCGATGGAGGTATAAGCAGGAGCTGTTTAAAATATTTAATCATTTTATGAAGGCTGCAAGATGTTGTTTGACCCTGAAGGAGTGTGAATGTCACATGGATCAGAAATTGCCAAGTCTTTGAAGTGAAATAAAAAAAATGGTGTTATTATAGATCCTTCTTGACATCCTATCATTTTTGTATAGGATTAAAAATATGTATACAAAGCTCTAGATAAAGGACTCCAGCAAAAGATGTCTTGGTTGAAGGGGAAAAAAAAGTAAAGACATACTGTTGTGAATTTTACTTCAAAATCCCAAAGCGTCTCTTTTATATTCTTCTGGAATGGCATGAATAGAACCAGCAGCCCCCTAGTAAAAAGACTCCTTTGGTTTTTAACTACAGGGTAAATTACACTTTACTTTTGTTACCTGGGTCTGACTTTTGGTCTTCAAAGAAAATATTTTTTTTTTCCTTGTACTTAACTGAGCAATGGGCACTGTACGTGAATGTATATAAGTATATCCATATGACCCCTAGCCGTAAGACTACATTAAACATATTTATTTTATTATATACATGTAGGAAGGTATGCAGTGTACAAGGTGTGGAATTTTTTTTTTAACAGGAGAGGGAGGAACCGGCAACTCAGCAGTGAATTGATACACTTAATTCTTATCTTTATTTGTGTTTTCAAATTTTCCAGGTCTTCCAGAAGACCTGGAATCTAACCAGTCAAGAAAAAGTACCAAAGCCACAAGTAAATTCTGAGTGAATATTCCCATATGAATGAGGATTAGTTTATGTTTTACTGTGGTATATCAGCAGATGAAATATTACACTGTATATTTTCTCTTTATCTGGTGTATTTCTTTCCTCCCTCCCCCTTCCATACGGTCCTCTCCCCCTTAAGTCACTGGTTTTTGCTTTATTTTATTATTTGAATTTTGTTTAGTCAGGGGCATGGGGGTGTTTAGAAGGACATTTATTTCAAGGGGGAGACTTCTGAAAACCATAGTTCTTTTAGGGTCTGGTTTTGTCTTGTCCTTGAAATATGCCTTTTCTTTTCTCTCCAGTTTGGCCTGTTCCATATATTTCTTCAGGGCAATTAATCATTTAGACTCGACATATAATTTGTTTATTCAGTAGTTATATATATGCAACCTTTCTTTTCTTCCCTCCCATTAAAGATTTTGCTTTCCTATCACAGGGTTTTTCATCAAACCTCTGTTTTATGCCTTTTCCCTAATGTTTACTGCTCGAAGCGTGCAAAGATTTCACTTGCTTTGTATTAAGTTACCCCTGCCCTGCCCAAACCACTCGGAAATTGCACATATTCAACTTCACAACAGACCCCTCATGGTACAATGTGGTCACAGCTCTTTGTGTATCCTGCACGAGCTGATCCTTTTATTTGCTTAGGATAGCACAGACGCTTTGTTCCTCGCCGCGGAAGGGATTCTGCCTATTCTCATTTACATGTCCCATTGATTTCAGCTAAGTATGTACAGTACATGGTATTGCAGCGAAGGCCGTTGGATATATCTTTGTTATTGCAGCACACTGCACGCTCTGCAGCAAATCTGCACCACAATAAAACCTCCTGCAGCATCTAGAGCTCCTCAGACAGCAGCAGGAGGGAAGCGCCTGATGGTGTCCTGAGTGATACCTCACATTTGACTGTCACTTCTGCTCTGCCTGCTGGAGTTGATCAATCCTGGTTATTTATTAAAGAAATTTCAGGGTGTGCCTGCTTTGTTTTGGTTTTTTCCTCCCATTCTTATGAATTCCTCACCTTTCCTCCTCTGTTCACAAATAAGCTCCCCTCTAAAGTCTGAATGACAAGCTGAACTTCATGATATTAACATAGATCCCTGTAACACACATTTTTTTGAATGCTTCCGCAGGATTCTTTCATGGTGACAGACAATGCCAGAAAGGACATATGCTTTTTGTTGCTGTCTTACTCACAGACCTTCTTCCAGTACATCCCAGTCAATTCCAGAACCATTGATTTTAATTTGCCATGTTCCCTGGAAACAAGAGAGTGCTGCTTTCAGAGGGACTGAATTTATCCCATGACATTAGTCCCTGTTTTAAACACATATGATTCCTCCCTGCCTTTTTTTTTTTTTTTTTTTGTTTTGTTCCCTATCACTGTAAGACGGGTTGTGTCCCTAAGAACACAGGTGGATGTGGTGGTTGCTAAGGGGAGAAAAGTATCAGGAGCAGAAAAATGTTTTACTGACGTTTCATCATGTCAGTGGTTTCAGGATGGCATGAGGAGCACTCTCTCCTGCAGCAAAATCCTCAAGCCAGGTCCTAGTGGTACACAGGGTATTTCCCATCCAGGCCAATACGCAATGGAGTTGTGATTGATGCCTCAGTGTAAGCTCCAGCTTTGAGCCCACTGGCAGTGGCTGGTACAGGCAGTGGTGGGTCAGGTCCCCTCTCAGAGGAGAGGGAAAAGCCCATCTTGCCCAGATCACAAGCGGACAAATTCAGCTGCCCTGAATTCCTCACAGCTCTGGTTCAGGCACATACTTTTTAAATACAAGCACAAATGAAAAACATGTATAGGCAAGCTATTTTCTATAGCCACAGTCTCCAAGTTAAACATCTAGCTGCTTCCTTTAATTGGAACCCTAAGTCATTCAACTGTCAAAATAAATGCTGGTCAGAAAGTAGCAGCCAATTTTATAAACCAGATCCATTAAATGGGCATTGCATGCATTTAGCTATCTCTGCATCAACCACAAATTAGAATTTTCTGTGCCTACAGTATGGAAGCTGATTCTACCATTGACCTTTCTTCAGTCATTCCACCTTCCCTGCCTGCCTTCTCCCAGCACCTGTCACTCTCCATCTGCACACCATGGCAGGATGGCACTTTGGGTTACCAGTATTTGCCCCCAAAATGTAACTTTAGACCAACCACAACACTCATGAATTCAGGATGAATGAGTGGATGAACACGTACTCCTCAGCAGTTTTATTTGTTTTTTGAAAAGGTAATTTTTTTTAAATTTTCTTTGATGTTTTTGAATTTCAAGCTTTAAGAAAATACACTTTTCTTGAAGGTCTATTTTATTTCAGAATGGACCAGATCTTAAACAGAAAATTATTAACATTTAAAGATAATTCTAATAAAATAGTTATTTGCAACCCAGGATATGCTATTTCATGATTAAAGATTATCATATCAACAGAAAATTTGAAAAACAAATTAATTTAGGATAAAGCAAACTGATCTGCCTTTGCAATCTTTTGATAACCTGCCAGCAACCTGTAATGGCTATTTTCTCCTTGGTCCTGCCACCCAAACCTCCACCTCCTTTTCCTCTGGGGACTTCTTTCATGTCACTCCATAAATTTGCTTGTTTGCTCCTTGTCCTGTTCCTCCCTCAAGTCATCCCATAGGATGCTTGGTTTGGAAACCTACCGAGTACAAATTCAACAAATAGGAAAAAAACCTACACCACTTTTAGAGACTGGAGGAATGTCCTGCTAGCTTGATGCTACAGTCATGTCATATGTACTATTATTAAAAATAAGCTTCTTGTGCCATGCAATCTGCTGCCTCCTGTGCTCTGGGTAGATCTGCTGAGTCTGCATCATATAAACCAAACGGACAGAGCTTGGTCAATTCATTTAATTCACTTGTTTCTTTGACTATCATTTGTTTATCAGGCAAAGACTGGTCTAGACCTTAATCAAAATGAAGAAAATGAAATTCCCACTAATTAGGGAAATCTCAGCACTTGCTAGATCTTTTCAAAAGATGAAGAGGTTAATCATTTGCAGTCAGATGGTAAGAAATGAACCTCTTGTCTCTTCCTTCATCCTCTATGCAGTTCCCCCATTTCAACATCCTTGTTACTAAATCTGAGACAATGTGTAATTATACAGAAGGAAATCTCTCTGGGGTATAGCTGAAGTTGCTTAAATTGTGCTGATTTACAAAGATGAAGGATTTTTATTTTTTTCCCCCAACCAGAAAAAAAAAATTACCTTTTTTTCATAATGGCAAACAACCTCCTGCAAAGTCAACTCCTTTTCTGAAAGTCATTGCTAGTTTTATAATTTCTGAGTCATTAGATAACAGATAGAACTCCACACTTAGTGGTTTCAAATGTTTATGGTCTGCAATTCATTCTTAATGAGCTCTCTCCATGTCTTTATTCTTCTTCACACCCTCCTGCTGGGAAATGTCTTACTCTGCCTTGGCTTTTGTTAATGATTCCACAATCATTTCAGAGCCATTTCTTCTGCCTTATGTAATTCTGACACTGCATAAGAGCCTGGCTCTGCAGCCTCACAGTTGGAAATGTAACCTTTAATGTATTAATTTCTCTTGCTCAAAACAATTTAACCTCTGTCTTGGTTTTGTGATTGCTAAGTGTTCCAATTAAATGCCTCTTTCATTTTTTGTCCTGGAGGGCTTGATCTTACCAGTATTATGTTTAACATACCCTACCTAGCAAATGATGAGCACTCCAGGGTCCCCTCAAGTGTTCTTTATCAATCCATTATCTATCTCATGAGTGCCTGTCACATTTTCAGAACAACAACAACAGAAGAGATTAATTAAACTAGTTTTAAACACTAAATAACAAAAAACTATACAAGTGGAAACAAATAATTACAAATCACGAAAAAGTGTAATCCACAGGGAATAAATGCACTTCCCCTGAGCCCCCTGATCAATAGTAACCTGTGAATGCTATTTAAATGTTGGAGCTTCCACGTCAGGATGCAGCCAGGATCAGGGGTTGTAAGAACATGAAAATTAATCACAGTAACAAAAAGCCTCTGTGCGCTTGTCTTTTTTTATTTCACCACCTGGCACTTAACAAAAAACATGCCCAGCAACTTCTGAGGGTTGCTGAAGAGGTTTTGCACCAGCATCTATTGAGAAATATTTTTATTTTTTTTTTTAACAGAAAGAGGAAGTAGGAAGAAGGTGGAAGGATTTGAAAACTCACTACCCCTGGTACGATCATTAGTAAATGGGATCATGAAAAATCAGCTACCAGATGCTTCAGTGATAAAATTCTGTGTTTTCTCAGTTTTCTCCTCTTGTCCTTTTGTCCAAAGTCAAACTTATTTTGAACACCAGCTATTAGGGGGTTTATATAAAGTAACTGAAAGGGTGATAGAAAAAGTCTTCAGTCAAGCCTCTGCCTGTTGTTCCTGACTAGTATCAAAGTGCTGCCTGTGTGTACCTGGGCTGAAAAGGCTGCAGAAGCACCTCGAGAGCAGAGGTAGCAGAAGCAGCCAGCTGGTTTGTGTCACCAGTGCTGGGGGCCACAATCAGGCTGCCTATTGATGGAGGTCAACTGGTGCCATAACAGCTGCTGCTTCCAAATTTGGGACAGCAGTGAGCAGCTAAGGTGACCTGCCACTCCCCAGGTCCCTCCATAGGCAGGAGAATGAAGTATCAGTAAGTAAAGCTTAAGCTGAGCATCTGGGGCAGAGGCTCACGGTCACCAGCTGATGCTCACAGATGTAATTCCAGGTATTTCTCAGACAGATGAAACTGATACTAGCATGGCATGTTTTACAGGCTTTACCTGAAAGTGAAAAGGATACAAGTCACAAGGAACAAATTCAAAGCTAATGGCATGCTTTTGGTCATGATTTTTTTTCCCAAGCATTCATCCCCAGTAGTGCAATGGTATCTCAGTGAGAAACAATGCACAAGTGCAGCAACTCCAGACACAGGAGAAACAGCCTTAGCATGTTTCCTGATATGAGAGACAAAAGCATCCCACTCTCTCTGCACCTCCCCTCCCACATAAGCATTTGGTCTGGGCTGTGAATGGTTATTGTTTTCTAATTCCCACCTCTTCCTTACAAGTTCAAAAGCTGCACTTGGGGCAGCATGCTTTAACTCTGCGCTGCTTGCAGTAGGGTATTGGTCTGAGACCTTTGCAAGGACAATAGGAATGGCAGGGAAGTCCTTGAACTTTGCTGTACATACACCTATCTCTTCCTCCCTGTCTCCTGTAGTCTTCCAGTTGTGCTCACAGTGCTGCTTTCCCTGCTAAGGAAGCTTTTGCTTCTGTTTTCAGATTTCCATTCCTCTACGGGCACAAGTTAATGACAGGTTCATCTCCAAAGGATCCAATCTTATTCTGCAGCTTCCAGCACCGTTAAAGAAGAGCTGTAAGTACATACCAGTGCCATCCATAAAGTTTGTCTCAAATTCCTTCAGTTTTTTTAGGATACTGCTGCCAAGATGATACTGCAACAAGCTTTACCATGATGTGTCTAAGTTTCTCAGGTTGCTCCACTGTCAAAGTCATCCAGTTGCTGACTGCCTATGGTTCTGCCTTTGGATGATAGTTGTACTCTCAGACACAGAGACACAAAGGGCGCCTTTTCGTTGCCCAGACAGAAGCAGCACCTGCAGTTCGAGCTTCCCTAACCATCCACATGGTAGACTGGGAGATGTTACGAGGGACTTATGGAAGACCCAGACAATACCAGGTCTGGCAGCTGAGGGATACCTGAGGTGTCTCAGACTGCCCTAGATATCTTGGTTTAGGCAACTGAACTGTGCCTAAAGTAGCTGGAGCTCTGTGAAGGAATGATGAAGCTACAAGTTCAGGGCAGCCATTATCTGAAATGCCACAATCTGGTGTTAACAAAGGAAGGCACCACTACAAGTTGGCAGGATGGCATTTGCTCCCCAGAAGTAAATATTTACAAGAGGCTGCCAGATGGGTGTACAGATCTTCCTCATCCCCAGACTAATCAAGAGCCAAAGGAAGCAGGTCAATGTTTTTAATGTTCAGCTCTCCCCTATTGCTTTATGTCCACATTTCCTCATAGTGAGGAGACCTTTTCAGCAGTAATGAGATCTCAGCATCCTTTTCAATTACATTGTGCCCACAGAAAGCTGTTGAATAAATGCATTTTTATTTTCAGACTCACAATTTTTACCTGTACTTATCACACCAGCTCCTGTAATCACAGCCATGAGGTTAGTTTTTCATCATTAACTCCTACAACAGCATCTCACTTACTCACCTCTTGCTTAAAAACCAAAGCCCTCTCTGCTCACAGACCATGGCACTTCAGGAAGAGATTGGTAATCTGCAGACTAACATCTTACATTTATGGATGTTATCCATTGTCAAGCTCAACCCAGAGCATGCAATCTTTGGTAAAATGGAAATTACAAATGTTGCCCCCCTTCAAAAAGAACCTGTAATTTATTGTCAAAAAATATTTAAGACTGTTTTGGAGATCTTCCAGGAAGAAATGTGATCTCAAGGAAAACTTCTGAAATGGCTTGCCATGACATGCCCTTGAGCATGGGGCTTCTTGCTAAATTCCGTTTCCATACATCCTTTGGTACACCAGGACCCTGTCTCTGACTAGAATCTCTGAGCACTAGACAAAAGAAAAAAAAAAAACATTAACTCAGAATAAATTACATGGCTGGTGCAGGTAAAAGTTACACTGAAACAATTATTTGCCAGTAGTTTGGAAATCAATGGTTGTTTAAAATATATTGATAATTATAATTTAAAGTCTTCATTATGATCATTTAAACCATTATCTTTCTTTCTGTCTTGTAGTATTGCATACTGTGAGAAGTAAATTAGGTGAACTCTTGAGGCATCCTCTAACTTTGGAGGGGTTTTATGATTCTGTGAGAATATACCAGCTACATTTCATCTCTCTTGAGGATTCTACTCTTGAGAAAATGGTTAAAAATTTTCCAACATAATTGGGCTTTCACTGGAAAATTAGGAGTTCATTTAAATAATTTATTTCACATAAAGTGTCTTTTTATGTAGAAATTTTCAACTTTATATTGTAAATGCAAGAACTTCAAACCTGAGAACTTCAATTTCCAACACAAACTAAAATCATTTAGATTAACAATTTAACATCTTTGGAAAAAGCCTGTCCATTTTTGGTTTTAAATGAAAAAAAACAAATTATATATGGGAAAAATGCAATTTTCTAATATGGTAGAGCTGATCTTTCCAGTGAAGTTAATGGACTGGATCATAAGGTATTTATTCAGTATTCTTTTGGGAATTTCTCCAGTTTTACACATGCAAATGGCAAGCACTCGAATACTGAGTGTATGAACCTCTGAATATGACTTTCTGGAAACAGTAGTTGCTCAGCATTTATCAGTCTGTGTAACAAACTTCTTCATCCATAGCTGGCTATCATCAGATGATAAATGCTCATGCAGAGTTTCTCAAGCTGTGGAACAGAATAATACTGCCAGGAACATTCTTCCTATGAAATAGCCTTCTCCCTAGAACTATGCTAAAGCTGAGCTACTCATTCTCTATACAAGAGATACTACACAGGCAATATTTCTGCTTTTGCTGATCCAGCAAGAAAGACAAGCAAAATGGCTCTCCTGGGTTAGTATCTGTCCAAAAGCAGCAGGGGATGTAAGGATAGGTCTCCTGTGCTTTGAGAAAGGAAGTTTCTGCTGAAGCTTGTACGCTGCAGCCAAAGTTAATTAAGAGTCCAAAATCAACTTAGAAAATTAATAGCGGGATTTTTTTAAAGCTTAGCTCTGCAGAAAAAATCTCTGATCTGTCTGCAAGGTTTTAGACAAACAAGCACACACAGGCACAAGACAAGACATTGAAACTTCAATAAAACTTTCACTGCCCAAGAGTTGCCAAGGCCATGATAGGTATGATCTCCGTAATGGTCACAATGGATCAACATGCTCAGATAATCTTGATCAGAAGCTGCAGTACAGAAACCCACACATGTGCATACGACACAAAAGACAGTTTCGTGGAAATTAAACCCTATTCCCTGCTAGCTGCATGCACTTGAATTGGCTTTTCAAATAATCCCATGTTAAAAATGAAAACAACTGCCACACTGCTAAAAAGCACTGGCACAAGGATGTTCTGTAGAGAGACGGTGGAGAAAATGGACCTCAAACTAATTTTCCACTCTACTGTTCAGTCCAGGCAACAGTCAGAGTTTCCTGACAGGAAAGGGGCAAAGCAGGGTCATGGCTCTACCCACTCAGGCAACACTATTAAAAGGAAAAAAAACATTATCTCTTGGCTGCTTTACTCAAATAACAGAAGGTAAAAATTCATGGGTTTCTCTGTAGCTGTTTCTCAAACAAGAGACATCACCATCTCTCTGTCTGGTCACATGCTAGAGTATGTCTGGTATGGTGCTGTGTTGAAGGCTTTGTCTGAAGTTCTCCTCTGGGCACCTGGGTGACATTTTTGCCATAATAAAGGCCTTTGCTTTCAGAAAGTTCATTGAATTGTACAACACATGTCTCTGGGTTCAACTTTTTCCCTCCTCCCAGCACTTAACAGGGAGTATTTAAGACAGTATCAGATGTTGCTAAGGAAAGTTTGAAATAAGTTGATGTTGTAATCCGGCAACCAATTTCAGTCTTTTTGTGCAGTGATAGATTTAACAATTTATAAATCAGTGGCATGAACCAAGCAAGAACCAAAACAGAACTACCCATTTCAAAAGTGTAAAGACAGTTAACCTTTAAACAGATGGATAATTCCAGACAGCAGTGTAAAATTAATAGAGCCTAAACTGTAGGTCTCAAAGCTGCAGAATACATCTTGGGAGACCATGTTTTTGAGATCATCATAAATCAATTTTTTTCTTATCAGTCTCTTATACGTTAATCGACTACAAGGCCTGCTAGGTTATGAATATGTATGTCATGGCATGACAACTGATCCAATACTCCATTATCAAAAGTCCTGTGATCATATTGCTTATACCAAACCATCAGCTTCTTCATGCTATACAGAAATAGTCGTAATAGCAGCATGAAGGCTAGACTGGGAAAAAGTAAGATGGGGAGATTTTCTGCAGTGAGTATTTTAGCAAAAGAATCTCTTAAGGAATCCCATTTCATCTTTGCATCATTTGCAAATCTTTTCCTCATTAAATCATAACTTTTCAGAGAAATAGTCTCCTTGACTAAAATCTTTCATCTGCAGGAAGAAAGAGAAGGCAAACTGTATTACTAAGAACACAGTGGCCTTCTATGGCTTCATGAATGTACATGTCCTACTCTTACAAAACGGCAAAGCTGACCACACTCCAGGATACTATAAACACACACCCCATGAAGACATTCTTATGCTTATCAGTGACAAAAGTTTTTAGAAAGTAACTAGAAAGTTATATTGTGCCTTAAAAAGCACTACTGAGAACGTATTTGATAACAGGATACATTTATAAACATGGGATGTGATGAAAAACCAAATGAGAATGAGGGCTGGGATGGAAGTGAAGCTCAAAGAGTGTTGGTACATAGCTGCCAGGCTTAGATATGCCAGTCCCTGGGAAACACTTTCATTAGCAATAGAGAAGATGCTGGCTGTGAAATAAACATGCAACTTGATCTGATCTCTTGCCTTGATACCACACAGACCGCTGCTAATTATGAAGCTGCCTGACAAGCAAATAGTGATCCATATTTATAACAACATACAAAATCAGCCAATTTGTCATTTTAATGCCTGGTATAACTTTGAATTTTTCATAAAAGTGGCAATGAAGTGAGGATCAAAATTTCCAGTTAGAAAAACTTCTCTGGGTTATGGAATCTTTGTATTTTCCCTTCATCCCACAATGCTGTTTCACTCTGTTCACTGCATAGATTTCTTTGGGGTCTCCATTAATTACACAGAAATGGAACTTCTCACTCACAGTAATGGCAAGGCAGGGAAGCACAGTGAAACCAGAATGCTGTAAAACCAGTATGAAGCATCAATGAACTGCAATAAACTAGAAACCCTCCCACCCTGAGTAGGCAATGAGACTTTACGTGAACAGAGGCAATCATAATACCGACCCAGAACATTTGCCTCTGCTTGAATATTAAACAAATCAGCATCAGACAGCAACAAATGGGAGGTTTTCAGTCCTCCTTGATTTCACAGAAACAGGGGCAGTATGAATAGATGCAGTGCAGTCCTACAGGTGACTTGCTCACTTTATACACAAAAACTTACTTGAGCACATAGATGCTGAACAGAATCTACAACATAAAGCTTCTAAGCTATATGTGACCCACTTTTGCAGATCTCTACAGCCTCTGAGTGTTCAGTGTTACATTAACATAAATGCCATTAAGTTTTGGCCCTGTATCATCTTTATTTTTTTTATAGATACATAATTATTGAGAAGAGGCTGTTAACTTTTTATAGACTTGAAATATAGTCTATCTCACTTTGTTTAAGGAATCACTCAGCAGAACAATTGTGTTGCTACCACATTGCTCTACTTTACAAAAAATGGGCTTCTGCTTCATGGGGTGAGGAGAGAGACATCCACTGTAACCTCTCAGGTGTACAGGCCCTGGATACACACAGGAATGGATACAGACTCATTGCGGGTGAGGCATGAGCATAGCCAATCTTTTAATTTAAGAAACGGCGCCTACTTTTAATGTATGTTATAACCTCAGTAGTTCTGCAACATCATAAAAATAATAAAGAGCAATGTCCCATGTCTAGAAACAGAAATTATTTCTATCTGAATTTATGTATCTGGTGTAATTAGCTCCTTTTTTTTTTTTTTTTTTTTTTTTTTAGCTTTTTTTTTTTTGAGCAAGAAGTAATCACTCAGTTCCACCAGGAGAGGATATTTGAAATTCTGAGGGGTTACTTTTGAAAAAAGTGAATCTGCTGTTCCACATGATGCCAGGACAGAGAAGAACTTCATGGATTATTTAGTACAATTTTATCCCACTGGTTTTTTTGAAACATACCCAGTATAATCCTTAACATGTCCAAAATGTCTCAACAACTCTCTCTTTTTTTCTCTTTCCCCAGAAATTTGAAACATGTACTTCTAGTATATATTGTTCACATTTACCCGAGATTTCTGACTTGATACTTCTAGAAAATCCTTCTTGGAGGAAGCATGCTGGATGTTTCCAAAATACCTAAGTATTTTAGATGCTAGTTTCAACAAATGTTGTATTTGACTTGCCATCACCTCCCCAGAACTATTATTTTTCCTGCTGAGTTTAGTAGCTGAAATACCTCAGTGTTTTCGCTGAGCATTACCATGTTTACAATAAAAAGAAAGCCCTAGGGGAGCCTCATTTGATTTCATTGCACTGTTTATAAATTAGGAAGGAATGGAAACTGTTCTGAATGGCAGAGACAAAGAGAAGATACATAGATACTGTGAATTAAGTAATAGCAAAACCAAAATCATCTCTGATGATAAACAAATCCCTGACCAGAGACCCCTGGTTCAACTGAGGAGTCTGTACCCAAATCATAATCATAGAATCATAGAATCATAGAATCATAGAATCATAGAATCATAGAATCATAGAATCATAGAATTGGCTGGGTTGGAAGGGACCTCAGAGATCATCAAGTCCAACCCGTGACCCACCGCTGCGGTTGCTAGACCATGGCACTAAGTGCCACATCCAGTCTCTTTTTAAATATCTCCAGGGACGGAGAATCCACTACTTCACTGGGCAGCCCATTCCAATGTCTGATCACCCTCTCTGTAAAGAAATTCGTTCTAATATCTAACCTAAACTTCCCCTGGCACAACTTGAGACCATGCCCTCTTGTCTTGTTGAAAGTTGTCTGGGAAAAGAGACCAACCTCCCCCTGGCTACCCCCTCCTTTCAGGGAGTTGTAGAGAGTGATGAGGTCTCCCCTGAGCCTCCTCTTCTCCAGGCTGAACACCCCCAGCTCCCTCAGCTCCCCCAGCTCTCTTCATAGGATCTGTGCTCGAGTCCCTTCACCAGCCTGGTTGCCCTCCTTTGGACCTGCTCCAGCACCTCAATCTCCTTCCTGAACTGAGGGGCCCAGAACTGGACACAGGACTCGAGGTGTGGCCTCACCAGCGCTGAGTACAGGGGCAGAAAATGAGGGGTCATGATGTGATCTTTAAAAACCTCAGCTCTGCTTTAGACAATGACTGAGGTTAAATCTTGCTGATGAAATCCCAATTCATTGATTGTACCTTTTATTACTTTCTGTGGAAGTGACTGGATGCAGTAGTGAGTTGTAACTTCAAAGTACTGTGTTCTCATTGGTTTTGTAATGCTGTATTTTAACTGCTTAATCAATGTTGCAATGGCAATACAGAAGTATTGACCTGAAAGTTTAGAAATACCATTGCTTAGCCAATGCACTGGTCTTAGCAAAAGATGGAGACCTGTTCAGAAGGAAAAGGCACCAGGCATGGGAACCAAGCCAGATTTGCTAAAGTTTGTACATTGCTGAGGGGCTCCACTGGGTAGCACCAGCACAGCAACAGTTTGTTAACCTGTACCTGCCATTAGATAAGTAAACCTCTTTGTGAAGGAACTTTTAAGGAGACTGCAGGCTGTGCACAGTGTTCCCAAATACCAAAGACTTTAATATTTTGTGAGCAAAGACTCTTATAAAGTAGTCCTGTGCCTTCAGTTTGTAGGGGTTTTGTCATTTGAAAAACTTTCTCCAAATTTTTTGACATTTCCAGTTATCCTGAAACACAAGTTAGGCCCCTTCTCAAGAATATCTGCCTAAGCAACAGCTACAACTGTTCAGAGCTAGCAGAGGAAATAAAGTAGTTAAATGTGTTGTCCACTAAAGTATGTGCTGCAGTGGTGTCCTGATTTGGGATATGAATGGTGAAAACCCACAATTATACAAGACCTAGCTGTGAGTCCTCTCATACAGGTGAGATTTTCACTATTACTTGCATTGACAGCCACAGAAAATTGATCAGTCAATGGAGTTGATCAAGCTTCTGCTGGGACATAGCCTGCCTCTTGATCTATATGAGTAACAAGAGATATGTAGTTGTATTTTCTTGCCTTTTTTGTTTTTTTGCTTTCATTTGGCTTGAATCTTCTCCGAGCTTTATCCAGTTGAAGAATTAGAAGGTTAACATAAACGTTTGGTATGAAGCAGAGCTGGGAAATTTGTGGTGAATTATTTATTCAACTAATTTAGCCTTCTTTTCCATTAATGAATTCTTTGCTTTTTCTGTATATGTATTTGTTATTCCCACTGTTTGACAATGCTTTCTGTGAATATATTTCAGCTGCTGGTTTGTGTACAAGTTAGAGACAAATACTCTCTCTTCCCTCTCTGTGATCACAGCTGAAGAACCAGTCATCTGAGGCTCCTGGTGCTACTGCCGTCTCCAGAATGGGTAACCAATGCTTTTCAAATAGAGGTGTGGATCTTGTGCAGAGGAAGGTGGATGGATGGTAGGACTAAGATTTAGGAGTAGATGTTGCAGCTGCCCTAGGCAGTGCTTGGTCTCATTTTGCTTACAGAGATGGTCAGGGTAGGATAGACCTTCATAAGTAAAACAATAATCTGGGGCTACATTTATGAACTACTCCATCAAAAGCTCAGCTCATCCCAGCACTGACTGGGGATGCTTTCCAGCCTGCCACCTTGGCTGCAAAGCTATTGCTACATTTCAACAAATTAAAGGATATGAGCAGAGAGATACAGCTGCTCAAAAACTACAAATATAGAGTAATTTAAAAGCCTTTGACAGAGCCAGAGAGGCAAGAATTTCTGATAAAGACACAGCTGCAAACAGCTTCAAGCCTTGAAATAACACAAGGAGCATGTCTCAATTTCTGTTGCTGCAAACTGTTGCTGTTCTGCTGCAAACATTGACTGCTAAACTTAATACCAACCTCCCCTTCGTGGTGATGAAGGGATGACATTTCCATTTTATTGACCTTGGCAGAGCTGCAGCATGGACAGTGGCAGAGGGAGAGGGGCACAGGGACATTGCAGCCCAGGTCCACCTGCATCTTTGGCCAACAAGGTGGTTTGAAGCTGGGACAAGACAAGTCTCTTAGAGGGCTCCACACACAGCTAAAGAAAAGAAAGAATATCAAACTGGAGAAACAGACTTATCTAAATATAAGATCATCTGTGGCTCTCACCATGTAAGAGACCTTTATATTCAAATACAATTACACATTTGCATTTCAAGTTTGTGGCACAGTATATCACCATAACATACCTCAAGAAAAGTTCCAACAGATGAGCTGCTTTGGCCTTTACAAAACGACAAAACATGGAAATAATTTTTTAGCAGAAACTAAGTGCAGAAGACCTTAAATGCAGGGTAGGGTAAAATTCTCATCAGGAGCACAATGCTTGCTCTTCAAAGGACACATTCAGAGCCCTCAGCCCCTCAGATATTCTCAGATTCAGTCACAGAAGGTGTTGCACATGTCTTAGTGGTTAATTGTGAGGTCCAGCAGCTCATACTTTACAGTGCTTTTTTAATTGCATCACAGTATTTGTCACATATATGTTATCAAAGTTGCTGGCACTGTTCTTTTTTTTAGTTCCTACAAGTTGATGATGTGTGAATAAAAGTGCTTCAGTGTTTTTAACACTGTCTAAATCATGAAACAGAAGACAAAAATATTTTCAGCACTTAAATTGAGGAAGGATGGGGAGCTGTTCCTAAACATGTGCCTTTAATTTTGTTTCTGTCATACACTCCCCTTACACTTTTCAAGCCAATTTTTATATGCAGAGTTAAACAGTGAAAAGGCACGTAACGAAATGTTCAGGGGGTGGGAGATGTTGCTGTGGATTTCTCCACTTCGGTTCCTGCCTTAAGGAGTAGGTGCATCCCTCCTGTCAGAGTCCTTGCTGAGCTCTTTGGTCAAGCCAAAGACCCACAAGTCCTGCACAATGTAGAGGGTAAGGGTAGAAATATACCCCATAGATAAAAATTAACCATGCTTTTTTTTTTTTTTTAACTAAAAAAATTTTGTCTCTATCCCCCAAAAATATTTTTAATTCCTTCGCAAAAAGAAAACACTTGAAATTCTCATTTTGTAGTGAAGAAAATGCTTATTCTAAGTCAAATGAAATGTTTTACTTGGCCTCAAATTAAATTCTTCGGATTTTTTTTTTTTTTATTTGGCTGGAAAACATTAAAAAAAATGCTTCAGATCAAGAAAAAAGACTTTTCCTCTAATATTTCAATGCAGCCAGCCAACTGAAAAGTCAGTTATGCTCATAGTTTTAGACAAAAGTAGCAAATTTTGGCTTTTCTGTGCTACAGAACAGAAAATGAGAGAGACTTCATTTTTCCTGCATGCAGGCAGGAAATAGCAATATGATTTTCCACTCCTTTAGCTGGGTCTCTGACTAAGATAGGCTGAGAAATAACTTCACACAAGACATAGCAGAAAAAAACATCCAACAAGGCGTGGAAGTGACCTCCTCTGAGAAGAACTCATCAGACCAGCAGACCACCTACTGGAAGGAAAAGGAGATGCAGGGCAGGGGAAGGCAGTGACAGAAGCAGGCAAATGGAGACCGAGAACCAAGTGCCTGTAAGGGGAACGATGGCAATGGATGTGGGTCCAGCATCAGCAAAAGTGAATGTTTGAGATGGCCACCATACAACAAATCCCAGTATCAGGTCCTTTCTGGTTCCAGTTCCATTCTGTCACACTCTCTGTGCTGACACCTCCTGTAGTACCTGTGGGAAGGTGGGCTACCAGGAAACCCATGAATTCTGGCCCTGCAAAGATGCAAACCTGCCCCATGTCCTTATCACCACTGCTTGCCTGGACACACAACAGTAGCAATAGGAGGAGGCTTATGATACAGAAGTGGACACTAACAGCACCTTAAACCCATTTAAAAAAAAAACACCTCTCTGCAAAACATGGTATGTCAGAGTCATATGAATGCTTTTCTTGCCACATGAGCAGATTTGTAGCTTGTACCTACTGCTGGCCTTTCCTATCCTGCAACATTTCTTCTGTCATTATACCAGCTGTGAGTAGCTAAAAGTAGTTTGGGGCACCAGGGGCCAGCATGCTAGAAGATGGTTTGGATTCTTGAAAACCAGCTGGAGGAGGCAGGCTGCTAATGAGCACATGGGATGGTAGTGTTAAGCCTTCATGGACACATCTGGCTGTCTGTGACAGAGAATCCCATCCTGCTAACAGAAACCTGCCTCTCTGGCTGGCCAAGGTGATGGAGTGGAATTCTTTTTCAGTGTACATGTATGCTTGCCTGGTCAGAAGTGAAATATGGACCCTTGAGAGCCAACTTCCACCTCGTACCAGCTGCCATCATGGTTTCTATAATTTCAGCTGTACTGGCCCCTGAAATAATTGTGATGTACTCTTAACTTGTCAACCTCAAATTCCATTGACATAGATGTGACCTGAATTAACTCAGCCCTCAGCTGGCACATGTCTGCATGGGTTCACATAGGCAGTTGCCTTGCTTCTCCAAGGTGTCCACTCTTATGCAATATCCAGAGTAATTTCCAGCCCAGGTAGCTCTGCATAAGGCAAGAATCATATCCTGCTTGGTGCCATTAGGCCTGCTTGAGAAACACCAGTCCACAGCCAGGAAATCCACTGGGACCCACAGCCATAGCCATGGCCAGGGCCAGCTCTTTCCATGCAACTCTCCAGCATGTAGCTCCTCAGTGTAATGAGCTGCCCTCACCTCCGACAATCTCCAGCCAAGGTGGAAATGTCCTCATCCTCTGACACCAGCTCTCTCTGTGCACACAGCTGCCACACAGACAGTAGTGCCAGGAGTTCACCCATGCCTTGGGTGGGCAGGAAAATGGCACAGGAATGGCAGGGAGTGCTACTGGGTATACACGTGGTCAGCAAGGAACTTTCCTGCACCTGGATCCAGAGAGATGGGGCTCCCAAAGAACACAGTAAAATATCCCCAGGGACACTCCTGCTCCTGCCACCTTGAGGGCATCAGTCTGTCCCCCTGCTAAACTCAAATGCCTGCAACAGCCTGAATGTGAATTAAGTTCAGTTCAGCATCCAGGCCCAGGCTAAGTCTGCAGGGAATATATTTTCTTTCAGAAACTCTAAACCTCTGCTCTGCCTCAGAGTAACTACACAGTGGTTGCAAACATTCTCCGCAGTGCTCAAAGCCATCTCAGAGTTCCTTAACAGCTCTCTAGAAGCATGAAGAAAAGGGCCTCCTTGCCTCAAACCCTGAGTGGAGAAGACAAGACTGTTTCAGGCTGGTCTGTGTTTCCTCAGGAATCCAAATCCCTGAAGGCGTGATTTTTTTAACCAGTAGAGACTTAATTTCTGAATTATGTTGTGTAATGTACTCAAAACATAAAGGTCTCTCTCTCATGTGCCACAACAATGAATATGTATAGTACAATATTTGCAATAATTTAGCAGGAGGCCAGCTGAGCTGATAAAGCCTGGGACAACTTACAAAAATACCTAAAAAGGAAAATTTATAATTCTTTTCCAGTCATGGATATAATAAGCATATTTTCCTAGGCATGGTCTGCAATTCCTGCCTCCCTATAGAATGAATGTGTTTCTCCAGTTAAATGTACAGCACCAGCCGAAGTGAATGGGGTGTGTGTTTGCTTTGTTTTTCTTATTAAATATAGATTTGTGGTCAATCAGGAGTTGTAAAAATATTACTGAGGTGGTTACAGCCAATAATATTTCCCTTTGATAATTTTATGGCTCTGTGGTCAAGACATGAGTGTCTGGAGTGTGAAAGGAAGCAGGATCTGATTCTGCATGCCATTACCAACTTGCTGGTAATTAAAAAACTGAAAAGTCAACAAAAAAGGTGCAATGTATTCTCACTGAAGCTGTTGCTGGAGTAGTCATGGCCAGCCACATGGGTCTGCAGGCTAAATCCTCACCTCTGGCCCTGCTGTTCTTCCTCTTTCCCCATTGTCCTCTCTTCATCCTTGCAATTGCCACTTTTTTTCCCTGATCCACAAGAAACCATCACACGAGATGAATATCACTTTATACATATGGTTTTGTCTATCACATGCAACTGGCTGAGACAAGTAAATGCCATCTCAGGACAAAAACCCAAATGTGGTTAATGGGAATTTTTTTCTCCTGCCCTCGGTAGCACTGCCTGCCTCCATCTGCCCTCCTGCTTTCTGCCAGGCTGCTCCCATGTCCCCACCATGGCATGGCACTGCTGGAGCTGGCTGTCACCATGGCACTGCCCCATCCTGGGGGGTTCCCACCACTGCTACCTGCTCCCAGCTGCCCTGCCAATGCTCGAGCCCCATCAGGCTCACCCCAGTCCCTGCTAATCTGTGACCAAACTGACTACACCAAGCTGGCAGGGTGGAAATGGACAGCATTAGGGCCCCGAACTGATAATTAAAGAGCAATAAGCATTATACACAAGGGAGAGATCATAAGGGTTTGTCATCTCCAGCTGTGCCGGCAGGGAAAAGGCAAAGGTCTGCAGATGGGCTTTTAAGCTACAGAAAAGACAGAATAAAGTGGGCACTACACCTTAGGATGTAGCCAAGCCAGTTATCTGAGACTGACAGCTCCCCTTCATCCCCTGGCTGCAAGAACTAAGATGTTGGAGCAGAGCAGATGTGACAAAATGCTTAGCATTTTGGAGAAGCACAGTAATTGCCCAGTGCTTTTTCCTTTCATCAGTTTCATGGCCACCACATATGGACGTGGCAGGTTCATGCTCCAGGTTGTTAAAAATGTTCATTTGTCTGAAATGTGGAATTTTGAAACTTCCAGAAAGAAAAATCTACCTCATGATGATAGTTTTTTACCCCTCTGTGATAACTTGAAGATATTTCAGCATTAGGCATAAGAAGGGATGCTTTTCCATGAGGTGCCAAGTGGCCAGACATCACCAATATTATTGGGTTTTTAGTATTTTTTGCTTCCTTACCAAGAAACAGCAACCAGTGCAGCAGAAGTGCTGCCATTCTGCCCAAACCATCTCACTGCCTGCCCCCTGATGCTGTCCCAGCTCTCACACACTACAGGCAGACAGAAAGGCTCACACTCTGAAGGGTACAAATATCACTCCAATCCTGCAAAGTGATGCTTTCTGCTAGTCTGAGAGTAGCCACCCCCAAGAGGTGCTGGGGAGTATTTTTTCCTTTTTGTCACTTTCTGGGAAAGGGCATAAGAAAACTTGTTGATACCTGTGAAGTCATTTTTCTTGTTGAACAGAAGATGGGACATCAACATCTATTGCTACACAATTTGTAATTACAATTATTAGAATTACATAGAGTTATTATACTGCATATAATATATACTAACATGAGCATGAATACATAGTATTAAAAAGAAAAACTAGACCGTAGTCCTTCCTGAGCATTTTCATGTAGTGTCTGAATACAACACTTTCAAAAAGAATGGTACAAAGCCTTTTTTTTTCCCCCTCTGGTGAGGAGGATGAAGCAATAATAATTTTTCCCTTTTTTTTCCTGATATAATGTATTTTAAAAAAAAAAGTTACAGCGTTGGTTCCTCCCACACACCTTTTCTGTTTTTACCACTTCAGATTTTTGGTGGAAATAGAATAAAATCCAAGTATAAAAATTTTATTTGTTAAGTAAAAAAATGTTAGCATTTGCAGAAAATTATATAGGCATTTCCTATTTAACATTTTTTTTAAAAAAATCAGGACACTCTAAAGAATTTTAAATGTTATTCTGAAGTATTTCAATTTTGTCAGCTCACTATTTTTCAACAAATACATTTTCAGTCAATAATTGTCAATTTGCTTTTCTTCTCAGCTTTTTCTGTGACTCCCTGTCATCATCTCCTTACACTGCCATCTGACAGCTTCTAGACCCACAGTAAAGATCATTTACCTGCTAAAGTTTTTCAGCAGATCAGGTCTTTTACCCCCCACACCCCACAGAGAGGGCAGACAAGAGGACAGGACCCTCTTACCCTTTCTAGCAGCTTCCTTGGCCATCTTTCTGGACCCTGTTTTCACAAGGGCATTTATGGATAGGCAAAGGGGACCTGAGCCCAGGGATAGATTGCCTTCTTCAGCAATTCTAGAAAGCTTTCATTTGTGAGGCTTTTATTGCTGTTAATTTTTTTTTTTTTTTTTGTGGGTTTTTTTTTTTTTTTTTTTTTTTTTTTTTTTTTTTTTGTAATTTTTTTTTTTTCGAAGTACAAATATGGATTTATCTGGACATTAACATGTTTCACAAATTAAATGATGTCTCCTTGTGGGGACAAGAGGGGGAGTGTGCACTTGATTAGTTAATAGGTCTCCCATCTGTACTGTCTATGATCCGATGATAAGCATACCTAGAAACGCAGGAAACGATTCACAAAAGCAATCAGATAATGAGGAATATTATTCTCAGAAGGTCCTTCCTGTGTTTGAACAGGGGGAACAAATTAAAAGCTCAGGTTGTGTGGTAGCTTAGAAATAGTGCACATGGTGACTAAGACTCTTATCAGAGGCAGCGCTGAAATAATATTTTCTGCTAAAGAGCTTGAAGAAATATGTTACAAAATTATTAATAATGCATTAAAATTTGCAGGAGCATGAAGGCAGCAATAGTAGAGCTGTGTGCTCGCAGAGTTTGAAGTGGAAAGGAAGAAGTGCTTGTAAGGCACAGGCAAGGTGGTGGCTTCCAGTTAAAATTGCTCAATTGCTCACAGCATTAAAAATAGTGGTGATATAGTAGTGATAGTAGAGCTTTGTTATTGCTGCTGGTAGCATTGTGCTGGGAAAAAAACCAACCAATCAACCAGACAAATAAAAAACAAAACAAAAAAGCCAGGAAAACAGTGCATATACCCCCCCCTTTTTGAGAAACAGAAATCCAGGTCCACTATGGCAGTCATAAGAGCAGCAAGCAGCCACTGAGACCTGCTGCTCACTGGAGGCACCTTTGGAAATCAGCATCAGGGAGGAGAGATAATGCCACAAGCAGAGAGCACTTTTCCCACCCTTCAACCAGAGCTTTTGGACAGAGAGCTGGAAAAGCTCCCAGCAGCCAGGCTGCGACATTTTCTTTGTAAACTAAGGGGAGCACTGTGGTGGTGTGATGCAAGCTGGTGATATGCAGCAGGGATGCCCACAAAGGACATCTTAGGTGCTGCTTAGATGTCTGCTCCAAGGAGGAGGGAGACAGGCCACACCAGGCTGTGAATCAGACCCACCAAAGCAGTGATATTTCAAGGCTAAAATTCAGGCTTGTGAGCACTCTCTCTTCTTTTAGAAAACACCACTGCTTCTTGGCAGGATATACAGGTTCCTGTTCAGACCACCATGCCAGTATCTTCTGGGTCCCTCTCCCTCTGAGCTGGTACCTTCTTCCTCCTGCATGGTTTCAGCAAAGTATGCTAGACATAGGCTTATGCTCCAGGCCTGTGGGAGACCACCTCATAGTCAAGTGGTCAGTCAGGAAGCTCTGTCTGCATAAGCACTCTATTATAACACATTAGATGTATTATTACTATTATTAAACACATATCAGGGCTTTTGGTCTCCTTTGATTTCGATGACAGTGGGGAAGCTGGTTTTCAGACACTGGCCTAAGCCTTTAAAAAGCTTATTTTCTTGCTTTATTAATAAACATGTAAGTACACGACTGGTATCTTTACTGAGCATTGTTCCCTCTCGTTCTCAGTGCACTCTGAGATTATTTGAAAACTATGCGCTGTTTGCCAAAGATTTCTTTTTCAATGTCATAATATTCCCAACCATGAGATAATATTGAGCAGCAGAAAAAGGACAGGCACCCTGAAAGAAGACTGAGTAATCAAAAACTGCCTTTGAATTAGACAAAAAACTTTTGCTTTCTCTTCAGAAAAACCCACGCTGCTTCCCAGGTATGATCCGGAGATGTTATATAAAGCAAAGTTGGTCAGTATAAATCTTTATTTTGTGTTTCAGAAGGTATGCAATAGAAAACCCATTCTAACAATAAATGCTAGTCACCTGAGGTATATAACTTGTTTTGCAGCTCAGAAGCAAAAAAAAAAAAGCCTCTGTTCACCCCTGGCCAACTGAGTTACATTTTCTGCTATTATTAATGCATTGCAAGGTTTTTTTTCATATCAATTTGAAATTATACACCTGGGAAATCCCAGTACAACGGCAGTCAATGCTTTGTTTCTCTGTGTGGCCCTTTGCAATTACTAGAATGTGCAAATATAATTTAGCACAGGTAAAATTCAATCAGTCACCCCAAGCACAAAGAAATCTCCATCTCCCAGAAAAAAAACCCAGAGAGTGTTTCCCTGCAAATGGCACAAGGGAGCTGTAAGAGTTTCTAAAACAAATTTATTAGAATATTTAAATTCAAGTTGTAATGGGAAATTTAGCTCAATAGGTGAGGCGGCAGCACGCTGAAACGCAAGCGGGGGCAGACAGCTTGTGAGGCTCTGGGCTCAAGTTACAGACCTATTTCTGCTGGCACACGGCAATCCCAAAAACCAGGCATGCAGGATGCTCAGAAAGCAAACCCCAGGGCTCCAGGGGGGGCTGAGGGTACCAAGGGATGAAGGGGATGATGAGGAGCAAGGCCTAAGGTACAGCTCTGCCAAAGAAGTCACCAGAGATGACAGGAGACACAGTCCTTGGACACGGCCATGCTACCAAGGAGGTGGCAGAGAGCCTGCACCTGCACCCAGGGCTAGGTCAACCCCAGGTGTTTTGTGGAGCCTCCAGCCAGGCTTGCAAGCCTTGGGCCCAGGAGAGATTGAAACTCGAGGCAAAGCACAAAGGGGAAAGGACAGTGGTACCCAGGCTGAACTAGAAGATAAAGTTGGAGCATCACGATGCCCCTGCCCACCATGGCCAGACGGAGAAGGCTGAGCAGGCCTCCCCAGGCTGGCTGAGTGCCCATGGCCACCAGGCACCCACCCTGTCTGGAGACAGCCACTGCCATGGCCAGGAGTCAGGTCAAGGTTACTTCTCTGTGTTTTTTGTAAAATTACGCTGTAGTGAGGAGGTGTAGCTTTAAGAAAAATTAGAAGGTGAGGGAAAAAAAAACACACAAAGTTTAAAGACTGTCAAATCTATTCTCCTCAAGCATCTCCAGCACCATAACATTTTGTTTTCGTCAGGCAGCAAAGCTCCCCCTTCACCTCCTGCTACGTTCAGTGGGAGCTTTGTCATCACCTTCAAAGGAATGAGGATCAGGCCTCCAACGTGTTAATAAGCAACAAGAATTATGGAAAGAATTAGATTTAATGTGAAGTCAGGCTGCCTGCAGTGATCGCACTGTACAGCCTGTCACAGATCACTTTGTGCTGGAAACCTACGCCACGGACTGATGCGTGGATGAGACAACCACAAGGCATTTCTGCTTGGCAGGAATATGGAAGGAGAAGGAGGCAAGAGACCAGTCAGCAGTGTCTGAGTGTGCATGGGGATGGCTGGGAAACTCCAGATACACACAGCTCCACTTCTGAGGAGAGGAGAGCACCTCAGACATGGTAAAAAAGAAACAGCCTTTGCACTTCTGACCATCACAACCACCCTAGCAATAAAAAAAGACCTCTTCTGCTCTTTTACATATACAATTCCATGGCTCTGAAAGCACCTGCCTGGAATTTAAGAAAGTACTCTTCTAAAAGCACTTTGGAAAAGAAACTAAAACAGTTTTCTTTATCATTTCCCTCTGAAAGAAGCATCCCTGCTTGTCTCCTAGAAGAATGAATCAGAAGAGGAACGCATTGTTTTAAAACATCTTCACACATTCACAAAAGAGACTAGGGAGATTGCTTCTAAAATGACTGCTATGTTGGTTCTTTGTAAAACTCACCTTGCTGAAGGAATTCAGGCTATGTTTTTATTTCATGTCCTCGTAAGCCCAACGAAAGCTGTGACCACCACAAGTGGACTTGCAGAAATATGTGGCAGAACATTAGGGTGCCCATTAAAGCTGAAAAGGTTCAGCCAGTGCAGGAGAAAGCAAGGCTTTTGCTTTTTGTGCATAGTGAAAAATGAGAAAGTGCTGACTTTCACAGAAATAAACACCAGAGCTGAGAGGTAGCCCAATTTACTCATTCCCTAACCTGTGACTGCACCTGAATATGGGCCTTTTACCCACGGTGGGAAGTAAAGTTATTTCTGTGATCCCGCATCACCATCATTGAGCTATTTTCCACTCATCTGTCTAGAGGGTGAGCTGTGCATTGTGGCAATTGTTTTTTTTTCACAGAACAGGCAGCTTTTAAAAACAGTTTTTGCAGCACCAAACTGACTGTGGACTGTTTTCACAACCCTTCTGATCAAAAATGTGCCTGCTTTCCTACCCACTCATTTTTCTGCTGCTCTGGACATCACCTTTGGTCTCAGCCTTTGCCTCCTTTTTCTCCTAGAGCAGTGTTGTGCCATTTCCTAGGAGCTCCTCCCTTCGTTCATCTAAATCACTCAGTCACATCCTGTTTTTATATCTTGCCCTAAACCTTCCCTATTGACAATGCCTTACAACTGACTGTATAAAACAACATCAGTATTGTAACAGCCACTTTGGAGCTGTTGTGATGGAGCTTTCTAAACGTGCATGTTAAAATTTCTCATGAAATTTCAAGAGAGGTGAGGGTGGGAAGTGCTCCGCACATCCAGGTGCTGATGCTTAAACTGTTTTCAAATTTTCTTTGTAAAAGTCCCAAAAGACCTGGAAATAGTAAAATGGAAAAAAGGTGTCTAAGGCTATTTTGGAACCTCCTTTGTTGCTATGATCCCTGCTTACCTTATGGATTGCTTTAACTCAGGGTATCACACTGCTCCTGGTGTAGGCCGAATAGTGGCATCCCAGCCTCTACAGTAAAAAAATCAGTGTTTTCTCTGGAAGTTAAAACATTCTGAGGAAGAGAAAGGAAAGTAAGAGGATTTATCAGACAGAGCCTGACACATCGTAAAGATGCAGCATTGTTATCAGGTATCATTCTATCACACTCGCTGCTCTACACCACTCAAAATTTTATGACCACAAAAACAACCCATGCATACATGCCAAAGTGTGAGTATCTGCAGACAGCTCTCAGCATGTTAGCTTCATTTCTCCCAACAGACAAACAAGAGATTGCAAATGAAACTTCCTACACCACAGCGACGTGCACAGTAATGTAGGGTTTTGCCAGTGAGTCAACAAACTCAAACGGCTACCAAACCAAGTGCCTTTCCTTTTGTGGCTTACAGTACCTGTAAAGCCTTCTGCCTAAAAGTCAGTCAAGTAAGACCGAGTCACTTAGTTGCCACCTAGAGACACATAGCGAAAGCAGCCACCGTACAAATAGTTGATGTAAACATTTTGTTCAGAGTTAATTCAGAATGAATAACAAGGACTCATATGGTTACTTTCACGCCCAGGTACAGCAAGATATATAATGCATAAAATTGATGTTAAATGCATAAAATCTCCTGCGTGGAGCATCAAAACAGTCATGGTCTTGAATGTTGATGTTAAATCTAAAGCGTATTCCACATTTCACATGTGCTGCAGCTAACATTAACAGCTTTCCACTGCTACTGGCACATTGCTGTAATTGGGCAGACACTGCAGTCAGGGATTTCTTCAGAGATCTATTTTTTCAACTGAAGTTTAATTTTCAAGTAAAAGTATTCATACAGAATAAGACTGTGCACACACTTCTTTGTTGCACTGCTTCAGAACATGAGATTTGTTGGTTTATTATTTCCAGGATGGCAGAGGGGAAAGAAAAGCAAAGGAAACAAAGACAGGATTATGTTTTGTGTTTTTTTCAAACTCCTAGGTCCAGGACATAACAGCTATATCCATCTGTGTTTGCAAACATGTGGTCAGGTTTGTCTGACGCACCATGAGTTGGCTTAAGAAGGACAAACCTATTCTGCACAATTTTCTTCCCCAGACAAACCAGAACTAAAGCCACCAAGAAAACAAGAGAGTTGTTAGTCACACAACATAAATGTTGTTGTGAGACTCTTCTAATGTTGCTCTTCTAGCAGGTCAGTGTAGAGATAGTGTGGGTCTAGGCTTCCTAACTACTCAATACCCAACACTTTTCTGCTACCACTATACGTCAGCCTGGGTGGAAGGAAAGGAATAACCATACCAGGTAAGCAACACCCAGTAGCCCTGTGAATCCCTGCTGTAACTCTTGCCACTCCTGCTCACCCTCCTGCATCTCAGGAGCTGTCAGGGAGCACAGGTGCCAGCAGCAACCTCCATGGGTCCCCCTCCCCTCTATGGTGTCCAGGAGCATGCAGGAAGAAGACTCTCTCCTCTTGGTCCAGAGAGCTACTCCTGAGCATTTCAGGGAAAATCCAGTACTGCTTACTGATGTTAAACAGTTAAACCAGATGGATTTGGGGAACTAGAAATGAGGAGGATGAGACAACTACATTTGCAAGAACATTTGTTTTGAATCCAAACCATTTCCCCAAGTGTATTAATATGAATTATCAGGAGATTGTCTAAGGATTTATATGTGCAGTATTCCAACAGAAAAAAAAAAAAAAAAAAAAAAAGAAAAAAAGAAAAAAAAGAAAAAGCCTAAGCAGGAATAGTCAGTTTTAAATTAAGATAAATTACTCCAAGTTTCTTTTTTCAAATATATGCATGTCCATTGTTTATAATTTTAGAGTTAAAAATGTTGAACATGTGTGATGTGAGGACATAGGCCTCCCCTCAAGAAGTTTTTTGCTTTAGTTATTTGAAAGGCAGATTGATAATTCTGAAAGGAAAAAAAAAAAAAAAAAAAAAAAAAAAGGGGGGGGGGAGGGGATGGGGGAAGAAGAAAAGGCAAGAATGAAAGTGGAAGAGAAAGCAAGGGAGTAGGAATACACAGCATTATTGACAATTGCTAATCTTTGAGGTGGGGGGTTGAAAGTTTTAGGCGTAAACTAGAAATTAAATTTTGCCAAGATGTACCGGAGTACAGTCCCTCTCCATTTACATAATCAAATAAAAGGTAAGATTCATCAGCATGAATACTCAACCTGTCAGTAAGCTGCTTGTTTCTCAGTGAGAAACAGAGAGAGAGAAAAAAATTTCTTTAGGAAGTTAGCTCTTTCTCATACAGTTCATATTATACATGGCACAGGCAGCAGATATAGAATTTGCTACAATATATTAGTTTGATAACATTGTAGAGGGTTTCTCATCAAAATACAGAGATGGGGAATTATAGTTTCAAGGTCTAATTTAGTAACAAAGTGTGTCGTTGTTAAAACCATTTTTTGTCTGCTCTCTATAAGCAATGTGTGCATTGTATGAAGAATCTGGGAAGAAAAATTGAAGAATTATGCAGACAAATACAGATATGTGGTCAGAGCTTAGGAAAACATGTAGCTGCCTCTCGGTGTCCTTATTGCCCATAAAAGAACATTTCACATGGTCAACAGCTCAAATTTATGTGGACCCTTAGGGGTAAATTTTCAGTACAGTGAATAAGAACTCACACATGCAATCACGTTATTGTTAATGGGAGTTGTGTGGCTACTTCTTCCACTCAGTGTTAAAAATGTGTCCCTTTCTGTACAAAGCTAACTATCTACAGACCACTCCTGCTCCCACCCATCTTCTCTGTCAACAGTCTCAGAAAAGCAATGGAGAGTGGCCCAAAAAACCCTTGCCTCACAAATTCTCCCCCCTCCATGCTACTGACACAACCATTGGGAGAGCACGTCCCTTTTCCCTGGTGAGGACTGCAGGATGGAAACACAACACCCATGGTGTGATGCTCTGCCCTTTCCCATTGCTGGGTCCAGGTGAGCCTCTCTCCCTACCCAGAAATGTGCCACCATCTCCATTGTGGTTTAAGCATTGGAGATCTTTCAATGGTTGTAGCAAGACTTTGTGTTCCTCTTTTTCCTTGGATGCACCCAGCACCAGGAGCGTCTTTCCTCCGCTGGTAACAGAGGCTTTTTTTCTTGTTGCTTGTTTCCAGCTCTTACCTCTTGGCATTTCTCTCGTGATGCTGATAGCACTGCACTCAATTAGCCATCCAGTCGTGGCTGCAGCATGATGAAATAAGAACAGGAGGGTGATGAGCTGAATTGATAGCTTGAATATATATAGCCAGCAAAAACTTGACTATAATTACGAGACTTTGCAAAAGAGAACTGATTTTCTTTACTGTAGCTAATCTTGAGGGTGATATGCTAAAACTTCTATCAGAAAGTCCAAGAGCCAGAAGCCTCACTTATATGTGTTTCTTCCCTAAGAAGCTGGCTACAGGCACTGGGACCTGAAAAACGCCACCAGATATTGCAAAATTTGTGGTGCAATAGTCAATGTCAACAACACCAGAAGGTGTCATGTGCAAGCAAGATACTTGGGTCTGAAAGCTTCAGCATCCACAGAAACTTAATGGTAGTTGGTCACACAATGTCCATGTTGCGCATCCCCATGTTTGTTTTATAAGGCTGGATGTGTAGCTGCCCTCTATGGCCAGGAGTTCACACACTCAGGCAACAAGAGCCCATCTTTCTATCACACCCAACCTGAGGTATAGTTGAGAGGGTTCTACTGCTTGGGTTGCTGATAGGCCTGGTTGAAGCCCACTTGTGCCATCATAATGGCTTATGTGTTTCCACCTGTAAAGTCAGGTTTATGAGGTCTATCAGGTGAAGCAGCATTTCCTTTACACTTGATCACAATATTGCATGGCATTTCAGACAAGAGGTGTTAGCAACAGCTAGCCAACATTATGTTCTGATTTTTATTTACCCACCAAGAAGTGCCAAAAATCAGCAATGCAGAAGATGCTCCTCCCTGTCAGTACGGGTTGGATATCATTTCTGAATGGATCATCCCCACTGAGAGAAAGCACAACTTACTATTTGCAGATGTAGTAAGTTCTGCTTCAAGAAAATTACCACACACAAAATCTCCTGTCTGTGAAGCAACAGCAAAAAGGTCTTGCAGGGAGGAAAACTCATGGCTAAGAGGGTCATTGAGGTTCCAGATAATTTTTTTAACCTTTCCATTATTAACCTTTACCACAGAGACTTCCTGCATGACAGAGGACAATCTTCCCAACCAAGCCTCCTATCTGCTTTTTGCAGCACTGGCTAGAGATGCAAGGGCAAGGTCCAGCAGCTGTGTCAGGGTAATACTAAATACAAATAAAAGATGGACAAAGAATGGATTGAGAAAAGCCCTGAGGAGAAGGACTTGAGGGTGCTGGTTGATGAGAAGCTCAACATGACCCAGCAACATGTACTTGCAGTCCAGAAATCCAACTGTATCCTGTGCTGTACCAAAAGAAGCGTGGCCAGAAGGTCAAGGGAGGTGATTCTCCTCCTCTACTCCATTCTTGTGAGATGTTATGGAACCCCCAACAAAGAAACAACATGGAGCTCCTGGAGCAGGTCCAGAGAAGGGCCACAAAGATGATCTGAGGAGAGGAACACCTCTTCTACGAAGACAGTCTGAGAGAGTTTGGGGTTGTTCAGCCTGGAGAAGAGAAGGCTCCAGGGAGATCTTATAGTAGCCTTCCAATACCTGAAGGAGGCCTTCAGGAAATCTGGGCATGGACTTTTAACAAGGGCATAGAGTGAAAGTGGTTTTAAGCTGGAAGAGAGCAGATTTAGTTTAGACATTAGGAAGAAATTATTCAGTGCGAGAGTGGCAAGATACTGGCACAGGTTGCCCAGGAGGGTCGTGGATGCCCCCTGTCTGGAAGTGTTCAAGGCCAGGCTGGATGGGGTTTTGAGCAACCTGGACTAATGGGAGGTGTACCTGCCCACGGCAGGGAACTTGAAACTAGATAATCTTAAAGCCCATTCCAACCAAAACTATTCTATGGTTTTCTGAGATAACATTTGCCACCATTTAATTTCATTTTATTTAATTAGATGTGTTAGGTGTTCAGATTCTTGTTTGGGACTGATTTCACAGCCCATCATATTTCTTAAACTGTGGTAGAACAACTGACCATTATTTCAAAGCAGTGCTAGTAATGGTCATTGCAGCTACAGAAGAAACAAATGGGAAGGCTGCTGAAGGACCTCTATACTTTTAACCCCCTTAAACAAATCTAGACCTAAATCAAAGACAGAAAACAATGTCTCAATTAGACCTTGGCCTACAGTCATGGTCAGTCACCAACATAAGAGGACAAAAAAGAAAAGACAGAGTGGGGGAGGGAGCATGTTGGGGAAATCATATGGAAATGCAGGTCTAAATACACCTTCGATTACATATACCTTCTTAATTCCAGCCACAGGAGACTCTCCAGAGTTGTTTCCTGAGGAAGGCTATGGCATTGAGGACCCTTCAAGCTGCAGTCCTCCTGCCACACTGACCTTGGTGATGAACAGAGGGCCAAGTGACTGGGAGCTCTCCAGAGAGCATCTTGTACCATGCAGAGAGAGCAGGCTACAGCAGACAACAAAAGGGCTGACAGGGGCCAGGGGGGGAATTGCCTGTCTCACAACACAAGCCTTGAATATTTTGAGATTTTGTTCTTGGAAGTAATCTCACTCACCTTCTCCCCTCCCTTCTTTGTTTTTTTCTTTGACATGCAGTCCTGCTCTGGTGTACTGCCTGAGTGAGAATTGCCTGCAGGTCCTGATGTAATAGCTGTGCCATATGGTCCCTTCACACAGCAGGAAGGTGGAAAAATCCAGAAGGAAAAAAACCAAACCAAAACAAAAAAAATAGCAACAGCAACCCTGGAAAACTTTATGTAGCGGCTCAGCAGAACTACAGCTGTGGCCACAAACAGAGGCAGCAACTGGAATACTACACATGATGCATAGGGCACGGCAACAGCACACAACCTCCTCTGAAGGCAGCTGAGCTTTATGTCCCATTTAACTGAGAAACCTCCCCACGTTACCGTAAAGCTCCATTAAAGCACACAAGCAGGTGTGGCAACCCTGGTGTTTTCAGTGGTAGATCACTCGGCTCCTCCTGCCTCCAAAGTACCCTTCGCTGGCTGCCTTTCTCCAGGTGTTTGCAGAGGAACCTAATCAGACTGATTGGGACATGCTGATCAGCTTTCATCATAAGCTGTTCTCTAGCAGTCCGATTAATCAAAATAATGGTATGTGCTGTGCCTGTATTTTATGGCTGTACCCAGTTTTGCTTTCAAAACTAAAATAAGACACCTGTTTTCCCCACCCTGTCTTGCTGAGTAGTCCCTTTAAGAGCGTAACCTTGTTATCAAATCTATGATATACCATCAGAGCTGGGGAGCTTCATACGCACATAAATATCACTCTTCCAGTTTGTGCTTTTTATACTAGCAGAAGAATCTAATGGAAATAAATTCAGTCCATGGGTCAATTACAGGCTTATTTTCATATTTATGGACTTAATACTTCCACACACAAAAAGATTCTAATGATAGCCTAAGGCAGAGAGTAATCAAAACAACAGCTATTGAAAGGGAAGGAACCAAAGAAAAGTACCACTTTGAAATTCTACCCTCATCTCCTGATATTGTTATATACACCATGTAAAAAATGCTTTTCCACAAATGAGTATGATTTTTACCTACTTACCGTCAGTATTACATTAAAAAGAAACCAAAGGCAAGAGTTGTTACCGGAACAAAAGCCACACTTTTTCCACCTCCAAATTCAAGAAATTAATGCTTTGATATGAACAATCAAATCTCCTTTCTTCTTCCTCCTTTTCCCTGTGTCCGTTAGTAAAAGAGGCAGGATTTTGCACTTCTTTCACAGAAAGACAATACCCACGTGCCCTGCAGTGACTGAAATATCCCAGAGGCATCCCCCCACGAGAGGTGGCAGGAGCCCACCCCTCCGTGTGTGCCTTTGGAGGCTTCACAGCTGCCGGAGGGAAGGAGAGGAAAGTCCAGCTGTAGCTTAGGCTGTAGAGCTGCCAGTACAGGCAGCAAGAGTGGCATGGACTTCAGAGGGGAAAAGGAGCTTGCTGCCCTGCCCTGTGCTGGGGACTCTCTGCTGATGCTGATGCAGCAGACACCCCTTCTCCTGCTGCTATCACTTGAAGCACCCCCTCCCAAGGTAATTCAGAAATTCCCTCTTACGTAGCAGCAGTGTGTATAGGTATTTGCTAACCCAGCTTGCTTTCACATTTATTTTATGTATCAAGGATGTGTGAGGAAAGAAGGGAGCGTGTTTAAGCTTTCGATGCCAACTGGAACAAGACAGACTGCACGAGCTATCACTGAGCACTTCATGCACTGCAACTTCATCGCGTCGCTCCTAGAGTTTGTTATTTATTAACTGCCACTGGATTAGAGCACCTTGCATTAGATTCAACAAATGATATGTTGTTACTTGGAGCATTTTGTGAAGTCATAGTAATATCTATTGAAAATGCATCTATTAGTTTGGTGCAACGTTTTCGAGCCAGCAAGAGGATCTTTATGAATCTGAATTCAATGAAAAGGACCCTAAACCTCAAGCTGTAGTTCTCTAGAAATCTGACATGAGAAATAGCAAAAGAAAATGAAATATTTTCCTCATTTGCTGATTATTTCCACAGCCCCTATGAATAAACTCTGCCACACCACCTGACACAAGAAAAATAGCCATACAGGAAGCTTAATATTTGCTGTAACCTCAGTTTCCTGGAGCCAGAGTGCTCCCTTAAATAATTTACAGCTCTAAAAGTGAGATAAGACTATCTCCAGTTCTGGCTTTGTTTTGTGTCCTGGGTTATTCTAAACCACTTTCTGCAAGGGACATCCATCATTACAGACCCAGCTTTCCCTTCATCCCAAACAGACATCTGAGAGACAGCAACTGGAAAGAATGCCAGAACTGGAGATAGTCTGATGTCATTTTAATGAATGTAAATTATTTAAAGAAGAATACCACAACCAGAATCCCAGTCATTTGAAAGTGTTTGATGAAATGTCTAAAAGGTCTTGAGTGACAATCTCTAGTACACAAACACAATGAAAATAAAATTAATGACTTTCATGTGAGATGGAAGAAGTACACAGGGCAGGAGAGCAATTGTTCAGTTTTATGCCACTAGACTCTCAATAAAGAAGGAGACATCTCCATCAATTTTTGCTACAATCCAGTGGCATTAATACGGTCAATGGTATTAAAAGCTCTAAGACACCCAGTCTACCTAGGATACCAAGTTTTACCCACTCCACTCAACATACTAACTTCAGCTGACATCACCAGCATCGAGATTAGATTTGCTGAGGAGAAAAGTTCCAGAAGCTGCCAAAACTGTTTTGCTGAAACTAGAAATGAAGAAAGAAAGGGAAGAATTATGAGGACAGTAACAACAGTTGTGATAGATTTGGATATGAAACTGCCCTGGCAGCTGTGACCCTAGACTGAGCTCAGTGGTGGGCAGTGAGGAGCTTCCTAGCCCAGAGGGTAAGAAGGTAGAGGAGCACTAAAAAGAGCACCAAGCTGACCTCTCGCCTTAGGAATCAAAATGGCTTGGACTGTGATCTTTTCAACTGTCTTCTCCAAATGGAGATTTTAAAGACAGTGCAGTAGCTGAAAAGACACTGGCAATGTCAAGAAATGCTTTCTACACAGTATTACAAACTCTTTCACCACAGATTACAGCAGGTGCCTTCTCTTCGATGTAGGCATTATCTCACCTCTTCAAAAGATGGGTAGGTTCAGACACAGAGAGGTCATATCCAAAGTCACATATGGAACTGGGAGTTAAGGACCCACCAAATTACACTATGGAAAAATAAGACATGGTACCCATTCACTCCAGTGGGAAGCCCAGCATAAAAAACCAAAGATGACTTCATATCATTTGAGGAGTTATCCACTTCCACAGATGTGCTCAGGGCACTACATACTGGCTTCAGGTTCTCAAACTATGGGAAGTGTCAGGCTTTCTGCAAGACAGCTTTGGTTGTGTTCCTCATTTCAGGCCATTGTTCCAGACCCTATCTTTTGTTTGGGCCTTGGCAGGCAGTAAGACAGAGAATGCTAATGAATGTCTTTGCTCTTAGCACAGCATAAGAGGCATCTCATTTTCATTTTCTTTCTTTTGAGTCTTGAGTTCTAAACTTGAGCTGTGCAACAGAAATAAAATTCCCCTCAAATCAAAAATGATGGGCTCTCCCCTTTGCGTAGATTGTCAAAAGACACTGGATAAACCACTTCTCAGGCAAACCCAAGAAGCCTTAAATGCTAGAGAGTAAGACAGACATGGGATTTATTGTTACAGAATGGAACCTCTTGGATATTTATTGGTAAAAATAGAAAATTTCTCTTCTACAATTTAGACCGCAGGTACCAGCAGTACTTAAGAGTTTTGACACAGGTAATTTTGTTGCTTCAAAATAGGTAGAAGTTTGCATCATAACAATACCTCTGGCTTCTGTATGTTTCACCTAAAATTTTGCCTCATGAGTCACAAGTTATTTCTGGGCTTTTGGAGTAGTTCTTGGTGGTGGTTAACAGCAGCACCCTCAGCAGCCCTGTTTATTCCAAATCTGCAAAGAGAATTTCTATCCTATTCAAAGAAAGAGAATATCTTTCATCTGGCATTGCACAGAAGTTAGTTTATCCTGGATTGATCACACTTGTCTGTTGTAAACAAAACTCCTAGTTTTCCAAACTCTCAGGAAACACACCCAGGAATTTGATGCCTAATTAAATCATCTGCCCAAATTTCTGGCCCTCTGCTGGCTGAGATTCTCAGAAAGTGTGCAAAGAGTGGATCTGACTTTCTGCAGGCAGTACTGAGCATCAACAGCCTCCACCGCCTCCCAGGGAACTCCTGCCTGTTTGACAGTTTTGAAAATCATCAAATCATTATTAAGATACTATTTCAATTAAGACTAAGGACCTAATTTTAGGTACCTGTGTCTGAAACCTGTGTACACTCATTGCTGTAATTTCAAAACTCCTCACACTAGGGACAGAACAGGACTTCCTCAATCCCAGCTTAATACATCAGCTCATATAGTCTTGACCATCCCATTTTGGTTCTTTTCTAATGAAGTTTTCTGTGTCCACCCCTTTTCTGAGTCTTAAATTAACCATGTTGGTGATTTGTATTTATGTGTAGATAGTCTGCATGTACATGCACACACATATGCTTGCACATGTGTGCATCTAAATCAAAGCACTTAAAAGGCTTTACTGTGTCTTAATACACACTGTGTATCATCAGTGGAAGTTTTCACTGTGTTCATAGAAAGGTGTGTGTGTCTGTGTGTGTGTGTGTGTATGAGAGAGAAAGAAAGAGCAAGAGAGACAGACAGTGAGAGGGAGAGAGAGTGCACCAGGAATTATCTATGCATAAAGAAATTAAAAGAGAATATTTTTCCAGAGCAATTGAAGCCCATCTCCTGAACAATGACGACAGCTCCTCATTTTCGACAACAATAGAGGGCACGTAGGAGTCAGCTCATTAGAATATCTGTGGCTCTTTTCTGTTCTCTCTGCATTAAGCCCCCATAATGTCAGTTGTCACTTATTAGTGACAATTAACTAGTAATCAGCAGTGAGACTCTTCGAGGTGGTCCTTGCCTGACAGGTGAAGAAAGAGAACATTGCGTAGTGCCATGCAGTGACATGGAACCTTCAAAGAGAGCACGGCATTTCCATAAATTATTTCAGAAAGAAATTTTCTTTTAGACATTCTCTTTAAAGCATGAGGATCTTTAACCCTAGAAGGACTCTACGCTTGCAGCTGTCCTCCCTCCTCCCCCCCCTCCCCTTATCACTAGTATTGGATAAAATTGGAAGGCAGCCTGATCTGTCATGTAACCCAATTCCCATCTGGGGATGGAATAGCTATCAACCCACTCGGCTGAAACTATAAATACCTTCCCTTGATATTCAACCTTAAGTGCTCACTTAAAATGATGCCCAGATAGCAATAGTGAAGTTGCCAACTAAGAGCATCTAGGTAGATGGCCAGTAGACTAGGACACGTCTATTATAATGTCTTTAAAAATTAAATTACTCTAAGCACTCAATTTATGTACACAGGTATCTTATGAAATTGCATCACCTTCTCCCCTGTTTCTGATGGCTTTAATACCCACTTTTTATGTCTTGTCTTAACTGAGATGGTAACTACTGTAACTATGTGTTTTTACAGCATCCAGCATACTCAGGGCCCTGCACCCTGATTGCTATTGCAATAAAAATTTGATGCAAATATTGGTTTTAGGAAGACTGAAGTGGAAAAAAACCAAGCAACCAACCACCAGCAACAAAACCACCAGTAAATTTCCCCTAAACAAAGCTTTGCTCCTCTCCCTATCTTATGCAACACCAGGTAAGGAGAACTCACCATCGCACTTCATTCAAAGTCTTTGCTCAGGCTTCCCTCCTTATTTTTCCTCCTTCTCCCTGACCCTCCAGCTTTTGTACAGAGAATCTTGTGAAGTTTTTACTTTAAATACTTCAGCTGTCCACTACAAAACCCTGGTTCCTTCATGAGACAAATTCAGCCTCAATTCCGTGTTTTTTGCAAGAGGTCAGAAGGGTTCCCTAACATCACTCAGGCACGCTCGCATCTGCCAGCACAGAGCCCCTTGGAGCTTTACCTAGCTAGGTCCCCTTTTGTTTCCTAACAGGCAAACAGGCCTTCCAGGCTTTCCCTTTTTCACCCCTCTCAGTCTGAGCTTTCAATTTCCCTGCTGTCTTCTCTTGCTAATAGCAATTATTCTCCTATCATTTATGTTTTCCCCATCCTTGACTTCTTGCAGTGGATCTCCAGGCTCAAATTCTTTTTTTTTTTTTTTTTTTTTTTGTGTTGCTTTTACCTTTCTGATGGCTGCTGAATGTTAGAAACTGTTCTTAGCTGTTTCTCTATCCTACATCTTCTTTGCATTTTTCTGGGTTCCCAGTTGTCAAAGCACACCTAGAAAATGTGAAATGTGACACTCACCAACCACCAAAACTCGAATGGAGGATCCCCCTGCAACCTTAAGTCTAGAAGTGTTGCCTTTTTTAGAGCAAAGCTACCTAATTTTTCACATTATCCCAGCATAGAAAAGTAGTGGTGAGAAATAGTAAAAGCAGTTAATGCTAAATGCTACAAACCCTAGCAATATAATGCTTTAGAGGCAGCTAAAGATACAGCTCTCCCTTCAACATCAAGACACACATGACTGCAAAAAGAAATGTGCTATACAGTGCATCCTTGAACCACACTTTATCATCATGCTACACACTAGGATACTACTATATATAATTATTAATACAGCATGCCCATTGCAAACATGCTGAGTGTGTTTGACCTTGGACTGCCAAGTAATATACCAATCGTGGGCAGTGGCTGAGCCTGCAATGTCTTTTAGAGAAAGCATTTTCACATTAATAAATGTAAAGCTTGTTTACCGTGAGAATTTTCCAGTTAAACCATTATAGTTACACTGGTAGCATTAGGCAGTTTCCCTGCCACAGAAGCCCTGGGCAGTTTTTCTTGTTACAGAATAAAAGTGTTTTTTTCCAGTTTGGCTTAAATTGCTTCCAAAGTACTTTAGTTTAAATTGAAAAAAAAAAGTCCAGAATGAAAATGCCTAGGGAGTTACTTATACCAGCAAGAAAAGCTGTTAATGAATCACACAGCCTACCTACACCAGGTCTAGCTTTCCCCTGGAACATGGGATGAACAGAAGTGATCTACTACACAACTTTTTCACCTTTATATGTACTAAGCAATGGGATGTCAAAGACCCTGAAGCCAAAGGGGAGCACTTTCAAGAGCCACTTCTTGTATTGCCAAACATAGTAGGTGAAGCTGAAGCGAAGAGGTCATCTGAAAGCATAAAACTTTGTACCCCTTTATCAAGATCAAAATCCCCTGTTATGCCATTCTTCTCTCTCCCAGTCCACCCTCAGACTCCTTGCAGAATGATGGTGACCTGCAGAGCTGCTGTGCCAGTGCTCCTTGCTATGCTCTGAGACTGAGGGAGAGCAGGGAGAAGGGGATGCTCTTGACACCGAGACTGTAGCAGCGCTTCCATGACAACAAATAAGACGTTACACATTGGAACCATACAGTGATAAACTAAACCTAACAAGGGCTTGAAGAACATTACTTTTTACAGAACGCTGCTACTCAGAAATACTAAGGTTAAAACATAGTATCTTTGCATGTCCTAATACACAGAGGGAACACTGGGAGTCAAGAGTAACAGAAATCTTGGGTTTTTCCTAGCTGGGTTTCACTTTCAGAGACAGACTTCAGGTTTTTATAGCAATGGTCTACACTAGCTAGAGAATGGTAACAAATGGTGAGTGACCCTTATTTGTCTGCATCTGAAGACAATGCCCATTTCCAAGCCCCAGAAATGTATCCTGACATTCAAAACCACAAAACCTCACAATTTCAAGGAATTTAGCAGAACTGATACTTTTTTTCAGCGCCATGAAGCCCTGAATACCCAAACTCCTCTGAAAGGAGGAGTTGAAGGGGTAAAGGGATTCTGAGCATGGTGATACACAGTATGATATAACAAAACTAAAGGGACAGCTGGCAGCTTAACATATTTTGCCAAATTGATTTAGAAATCATAGAATTATAGAATAGCTAGGATTGGAAGGTTTGACCCTAAAGATCATCCAGTTCCAACCCCTTGCATGGGCAGGGACACCTCCCACCAGACCAGGTTGCTCAAGGCCCCATCCAACCTGGCCTTGAACACTTCCATGGAGGGGGCAGTCAAAACTTCCCTGGGCAACCTGTTCCAGTGTCTCACCACTCTCTTTTAATTCTTCCTGATCTCTAAGATGCTAAATTTAGCACCCACCAGTCCAATAGTGAAATTATTTGAAAGAAACTGGTTGTTCATAGCTATTGGATTTTCCCAGATTATATTGGATTGAACTCAACTTATTACTCTGATTATAAACTTCCTGGGGAATAAGAAACAGTACCTGAGAGCACATTCTAAAGGCTAGACCTCTACCTGGTAGTCAGGAGCTTTGGGCACAATTTTTAGCGACCTTCTTTCTAGATTCCAACATGATGTGTGCTCTTTTGGGTACCAAAACTATGTATCCTACCCTGATTTTGTGCTTGACAGACAAGCCCTAATACAAACTTCAGTTGCACACACTCTAAAGAGAAGGCTTCAGATGAGCTGTCGAGTGTACCAAGAGAGATAACTTCCACTTACATGACCCTGAAGGTTGGCCTATACTTCCCTAACGCATTCCATCAGCCTTAAAGATTTCATAATGTTTGCTGTTCTGAGCAAATGAATCAGCTCTGGACTCCTACAAGAGCAGATGGGTTGCAGACAACTATTCTCCATCCCTCCTTCCTCAAGTGGCTGCGTGGCATTTAGCCGCAGGTGTTCCACATCTGACAAGCCTGGTCAGGAACCTGCCAGGATTTAACCTCCATCTTCAGACAATGCTGATAAAACCACTCTGGACAGCAGTACAGTACACTGTCACTATATTAAATTTGTTCAGAATTATGCTATTCTGGTGGTCAAACAATTATGCTATTCTGGTGCCCTGAACAATTAATTTAGAGAAATGTTTATTTAGAAAGAATTAATATTTTTATCAGTTAATCCTTCCCCACAGTTTTTACACTAAGGTTATCCAGAAGTAAAAACCATTAGAATCCTGACAACCTCGCTATAGCTAATTGAATTTTAAGTTAGTATTCTTTACAGGGAAGGAAAAAAAAAAAAAAAAAAAAAAAAAAAAAAGGGTAAAAACTACAGTAATTAGGATAAATATTAGGTTCATTTCAGCCATGATGATCCTGATTCAGCAGGTCACTAGACAGGACTGAAGAGAGAAGTGTAAAGAAGTGATCTCCACTTTAGGATAACAGAAGCTTCTCATTCTCAGTGGGAAGGTCTACACCTTTTACAATTACCATCTATTCTAACCCTGGCTGTCTGAAAGTAAACTATCCATCAGCCATATATCAGTGTTTCTGGTTCTGGCAACTTAGTGCTAAACTATTCTAAAATCAATTTTGTTATATTGCTAGTCAAAACCCAAAGCTAACAAAGATGCTGAATAAAGAAGCATGTTTCATAAATGATACCAACCTCAGGTAATCTGCATCATGTAAATAGGCTGGTAAAATGTTCTGGTTTTTTACACCACACCCAGTTTTGACTGATATTTTCACTTAACTACTATATCACCTTTTACTTCGAATGTTTTTCATCCCAAAATGTGGTCACGCCACCTACCTGTAGGATGAAAGTGCCTACACACAGCGATGATAAAAAACTGGGCAAAGCCACATGAAACATACATGAGAAAAACAATCAGGACAGCAGGGAAAACAAAAATCTGGAAGAATCATATTATCTAGATTACTATCTGGCCAGTAAATTGGGGTTAGCATTCTATTCTCATACACAGACAGAAAAGGACCCTGCTTTAAATTTCAGTGAACAGATGGTGAAATCCCACTTCCTGCTACTTTCATGCTGGGAGAGTAACTCAATACTGCATCAGCCAGGAGACCCAACACCTACAGAGCTGAGAGAACACTCCACATGGAACCTGGCCTCTCCTTAGAGGTCTCCTACCCAGGACCCCCGCCATGTTATTTAAAAAATATAACATGCTCAAATTTGAGATGGCTTTGGAAACTGCATGCAGAAACTGATGCGCCGTGCCTTGATTAGCCTAATGCAAGATAATGTGTATATCTTTATGCTTTTATACTTAATTGTGATTGCATTTAGCTCCATGATCAGGACAGATTATGTTTTGTGTCATTATTACCAGTGTAACTACCCAGAGAAAGCTGTAACAAAGTTATGTTGCAGAAGACATTAGTGAATATCCCACCAAATGCTATTAAAAAGAAAAAAATGTCATTTCATTCAGGACTAATGTCATCAGCACACAGATCTCTCAAATTGGCACTGGTTTGCATCAGCTTCAAAACAGCAATACAGAAAAGTGTACAAAAGCATCAATCAGACCTGTGAAACAGACAAACCAACATCTTCCCCTCTAAGAACAGATCCAGGCAGACATGTAAACACCAGCAACATGCTGCTGAAAAAATTTAGCTGTACTCATCTATGATACAGACACAGATGGATTTTGAATCAGATACAATGGACGTGAAATACATCACAAATTAAGCATATAGGTTTACAGAGATTACTATGAGCTTTAGGGATCTTAGATCTCTCCTTCAAGACCAATCCTGTAAGACCGTGTGCTCTCTTCCATGTGGTAGCTTTAGTAGTTACTAACAGAATAGGACGAACTTACCTTTGTTGAAATCTTATGGCAATAAAGAAGAAAACCTGCAAACCAATTTTGAGGAAAATTACAAATTGTTTTTAAACTGTGTGCAATATTTTTAAAAGGATTAATTTTGGAAATAGAATATTCAAACAAAAGTGGCAAAAGTCCAAAGAATAAAGATCATACTGTTACTGTGCTTCCTTTTGCTATGCAAGAGAAACATTAGAGCCCTCAAATTTTCATCTACTTCATATTTCAATCTTTGAAAGTGTTACATCAGTCTAGTCACCAGCTGAAGCTGCTGGTTTATTCTAAATGGACTTTCTTCAGAGCCTGGCACAGATGATGAGTGATTGTCCGATTCTGAAACTATCAGAACTGAGTGGATTTAGCAATGTCATAAACACCTCTCGAGGGAGTCACCTGGTGTTGAGAACTCACTTTACATGTCGTGTTTCAAAATGAGTTTTAATGGATTTACATTAGATCTCAGCCCACTTTAGAGCTATTATTTCTCCCTTTCAACCTTTTCACCCACTTCCACAATGTATTGCAGCATATTCTATAATCACATATTTGCAGGCCCATGGTAAAGTAAACAAAACTTCGAAGGGTTATTATTTAAAGAGTCTGTATTACAGCCCGAGGCCTGACTGTTATTCTTCCTCACCACCCCTTGGGCCCAAAGTACATAATCACCCAGTAATTTAACTGAAATGTCTAAATGGCTAGATCCCCTGAAGGATATAGGTAGTTAGCAGCAGGACAATAAAAAGGGACATTAAAAAACAAAAAACAAAAAAAAAAAACAAAACAAAACAAACCCAAGCCTCACAACACTTTCCTGCACTAGTTAGAAATGTTATGCAAATGTAACTGACCTGTCCCTGCTAGGCTGTTGTAGAAAACAGAACAATGCACGGATGTTCTTGGGGTTGTAACCATAGTAAAGATTAAATGTAGAACCGTGCTGCATTTGGAAGCAAAGATCCGGCATTTAAATTGCTTTCAGAAGAATTGAGAAGAAGAAGCAGAAATTCACACACCTACATAGAAATACACGTAACACAAGAGTATCACTAATACCATGTGAAAGCAAACCCCTCTAGGTCCTCATATTTAAAAGCCCCTCCAAAAAGAGTAATGGATAGCAGATCCCAGGCTTTCATACACTGTAACTGTCAAAGCACTCAGGAGATAGAGTAGTGAAGGCTCTGACAGCTCTCTTTAACATTCTAAATGACATCTGCATTCAACAGAACAGAAATAAAGATTAAGGGAAACACCTGATACGATAGCACCCGGCTTACCTCAAAATGCAATATTTAAAAAGTACAGAGAAACACAGGTCTGCCTTCCTGTACTGTAAGTAAAAACTGGCGTCAAAGCCTCAGAGGTCTTCACCACTACCAGAAAGGCAAGTGCTGCAGCATCCAACAGACTACCTGGGCAGAAGCCACAGTCTCTGACTATGTCCCTGTTGAAATCAGGTGTTCTTCCTGAGAAGAAAGGGAGGAGATGGTCTCTGAACACACACTGGAAATTACTATGGGCACAGTCATAAAGCATAGGAAAATTAACTTGGCTGAAACCTTTGCACTGAAACCTTCTTGTACTTCAGCGATGAGCAGAATGCCCGTTGCACATTGATGGCACCCCATTGATTCTGTACCTTTTGCAGCACCTACCTACTGCAAATGTCTTCTAAGAGATTATTAGCATTACGGCTTCAAATGAAACACGTCAGCAGAGAGATCACGAGAGATGATTTTGAATAGATTTTTGCTGCTTGATTATATAAATGATGCCTCTTATTGCTGCAACAACACCTCAAAGGCAATATAATGACGACATGACAATGTATGTAAATCAAGAACTGCATGTGGGTTTATTTTACACTTGAGAAAACAGTGGATTTAATTGTGTGAACCAAAATGTACTGTACAATATTAATGATAAAACATCAAAATGTATAATTCATAGTGCATTGCTTGCTTTATTTTTATTTATTTATTTATTTATTGTCAGATAGTTCCTTTAAGTACATGCATCTGGAAAGATGCAGGTGCCAGTAAAATTTCTCTATTTATATCAAGCTGCAGGAACTAAATTTTATTCAAAAAGTGTGGTTTTACATTATATACACAGAAATTGAATATAAAATGACAATATAAAAAGTTAAAAGAGAAAGCATACAGCCAGAAGGTACAAAGAAAGTTGAACAGTTTAAAATGGTACGATATGTAACATGTATTTTTTTAAGCTGATGCTGGCAATTTACAAGGAACAGAATCCAACATTTGCCCCATTTTTTTTTCATTTACCAATGCAGCACACTATAGAAAGGTCAGCTTGTACCAAAGCTTAACATTTGTAAATAACTATAAACTGCAGTATTTTACACGAGAAGGGAAAAAAAAAAAAAAAAAAAAAAAAAAGAAAAAAAGAAAAGAAAGAAAAAAGCATTTTTACACTTGTTTTAAATAACAGCTTGCATACCTTTTTTTTTTTTTTTTTTTTTTTTTCTTTTTTTTGCCAAAAAGAGGCAATTCTCAGCATTCAGAGGATTTGGGCATAGTGGCAACTTTGTTTGCTTTGTATTTTTTAACTACTATTTAACTTATAGAGTTGTGGCATCCTAACCCCTTGAGTATTACACAGCTCTCCTTCTTCCAAAGACTGCATGCACAATTTCTTCACAAACCAGTTCTGCATTTAAAAAAAAAAAAAAAAAAAAAAAAAAAAAAAAGCTCATTTGTAAAAAAAAAAAAAGTTCTGATTCCGACACAGCTTTTATTTGAATGAAATGCCTTTAAGCCTTTTGTTTTGTTTTGTTTTTCCTTATTTAGCTATTTAGTCACTGGGAAAGGCACAGAAATGCTATTACAGTTCAGAGAGGGTTAAAACTTGACACTACCAGGTTCTGTGACCTTTATTGTCATGGCAACTTTGTAATTTTAGGATGTCTCTTTATCATTGTTCTTTGTGTCTTTCTTTACGTCTAAATTAATGTCTCTCAATAGTGTCTCCCACTATATTCTACAAAAGATAGCTTAACATCAAGGACAGATGTTGAAAATAAAGGTCAGACTTTGACTCACAAAAAATAAAAACAGAAACAAAAAATAACCATGCACAGATCAGACAAAGAGCATATAAATATAACTACAAAATAAGCGTAAGAAAAACTAAGGTCCAGATAGGCAGTTCAGCAACAAAAGTAAGACTGATTTCAGAGGCTCAGGTCAGGCCTAGTGCAGTACTATGAAGAAGTTTAGTGCAATGTTCCTGTGGTCACTTGCATACCTGGCTGCTTACCTGGACGCTATTGTTTTTCTAACTCAGTTACATAGATCAGATGGTCCTCTGGGGACTTGCCATGTGTTTTACTAAGGTGCAGTTTGACTGCATGCTTGCTTGCAAAAGTTCGGTTACAGAGCTTACACTGGAATGTGGAGCCTAAGTCCTCCTCGGCAATTCCAAGTGAGCCCAAAGTCTTGTTTGCGAGGACTTTTGAAACATTCTGCTGTTCTTGAATCTGATTAAGTGGCAACTTTGACAGATCCTTCAAACTAAACCCTAGGTGTGTCTCTAAGTGACTTATGTATGTAGAAGCAGTCCTGAACTGAGAGGCACAATCATTGCAAAAGAAAACAGGATGTCCTGTGTCCAAGTTCTTTAAAAATTTAGTTCCACCTGTCCTCCTTAACTGATACTTCACATTGGCCAGCCAGTGGCTAATTGTGGTCATGGAAAGACCAGTAAACTTAGAGATGTGTACCCGCTCTTGTGGACCTAGGTCCGACATAATGTATTTGCCTTCTGGGGTCTCCCTCAAGCTGGAAGCAAACTGGGCTTGAAGGATCAGAAGATGCTGAGGGTTCCAGTTGGACTGTCTGCCCTTCCTCTTGTGTACTGGTGACAGTTCATCCAGAGCTTCCTCAAAACTGCTCCCGTCAGCATCAGACTTCTCTGACACGGTAGACGGAGTCGAAGACTTGGGTGTCAAACGCCCTGTGAGGTTCTTCACCATATCGGAAATATCCAGCAGGGCGCTCTCCCTTAGCGGGGATGAGGCAGAGTCAGCCACGCTGGAGACAAGAGGCTTGTTTTTGGACTTGGTCAAATCAATAGGTTGATCACTGTTCTCATAGTAATACCGATCAATAGCATCAGCCTGCTTGACCGGAGTGGTTGGGTAAATGGGTTTGTCCAACATGCTGTTACTAATTTTGTACAGCATGGCCAAAGGGTCCAGGGAGGGGCTTACCGGCTTAGAAATTTTGCCTAAGTGGGTATTCATAATGGACTGTAAAGCACTCAATGGGTTAATGAAGGACGGCTCGGGTGAATGATCTGTGATGATTCCTAAATTGTTACAGCCATTTGCAACCTTTGTTTTAAGTGGCTCTGTACCATTTGGCGTATGTGCTTCTGCTGGACTATCCTTTTTGACCTTCTGAACTTCTGTCTCACAGCTCTTCTTCTGCTGTTGTTTGTTATTAATTTCTTCTGCTTTTGGGAAGTCCTTGTTTTCTTTAGCAGCAGGTGACATCGGTTTGACTGGAGAACTCTTCTCTTTCTCCAAAGGCTTTTCTTCCTTCTTCACGCTGATTTTACCTGTAACTTTCTCCACCAGTTCTTCCATAGCTGATACATTGCTCTTGTGAGGTGGGGGTGTGAGACTGCCTGGGGAATGGATGAGGGCGTTGTGTTCTGATGACAGTGACTTTACACTGCTAGCGTAAGACGGCTGCATTTGAACGCTTTGCACCGTGGGCTGAAGGGGTTTGACTGTTCCTGGGAGCTGGTAAGCTGCATGAATACTGGGATATCCTCCCCAGGAAGGGGCTCCATTCTGAGCTTTGCTGATAGCTGTTGTCACTGTATTCTCCAGGGATTTCAATATGTCTATTCCTCCCTTGGGACTATCATCTAGGTCCTCCTCTCTGAGGTACTGATACAAAGTTGTTGGCTCAAATTTCTCTGTGGAGTCCTCATTCTCTTCTTTAATCTTTTTCTCTGTTTCACTGACCACCACCTTTTCCTTCTCCAAGTCTTTCTTTTCCTCCGAGTTTGTGGAGCCCGCTGGGGAATCCGGCTGCTTTTTAATGTTGGAGGCTGGTAGCCTTGTGTGGGTGGTAGGTGGAAGAGGTATAGACTGTATCTTCTCCTCCACCACAGGATCCAACACTAACTGCTTGCCCTTTTTGGAAGCAGAATTGGTCACCTTTAGGAAATGACCAGTAACCATCATGTGAGCAGTGAGCTGCTGCAAAGTGTCATGGGAACTGCCACATTCCATGCATTTCAGAATTTGGGCTTTGCGTGCCTCGAACTGCCAAGTGTAGCTAGCACCATTTTGATAGCCATAGCGGTTGTTTGGAGTCACGTAGGGGTTGGCAGTTTTCTGATCCTTTGCAGACTCACCCAGCGAAGCTTCTGCAGTGATCCCTGTTGGCTCAGGTGAACAAGGTGAAGCTAAGTCCTGAAGTGCTCGCTTTTTGGTAGAAGGGACCAATTTAGTGATGGCTGGTACTGGCTCCTTCAGAGGCACTTTCTGGTAATGCTTTGTTTTTATCATGTGGACACTAAGGTCTTGCAAAGATTCAAACGAATGCCCACAGTACATGCACTTCAGCACTTTCTGGGCATCCTCTTTGCCTTCCATTTCCATAAGCGATCGTTTTCTAGGCTTTGACCACCGTTTGGTCTTATCAGCTTCTTTATCTCTGTTGTCATCACGGTAATGTCCAGTTTCATTCATGTGCACTGTTAGCTCCACCAGTGTGTCATAGGCTGCACTGCAGTCTTTGCATCGGAACTTGCTAGCACCGGTGAAGACGGACCCATAAAGTTTATTGTTTTGCCGGTACAGCTGTACTGTGCTGAAAAGACTGGGCTCTGGGAGAAGTCCATACGATGAGGTCTGCTGCAAAGTTTTAGCTAATGCAGCTTGGTGCCAGTCGTAACCAGAGCCGCTGCTGTTACTATTACTGTTACTAGTATTACTGGTAGTTGTACTGGTACTAGTGTTGGTACTTGTAGTACTAGTACTCTGGGAATTGGCATTTGTGTCAGTACTGGTGGTGTTTTCATTCTGGCTGATTCCGTTGTTGCTGGTGGTTGGATTGGATTTCTTTAAGTCCAAAGCTAAACTGGACCAGCAAGTCTCTGAAAGCAAATTTGCATACACAGCTTTTATTTGTGCCAAGCTGTCCTGTGGATAGGAAACATTGTCTGTGCACTGAGGATCCTCTTTCTCTTCTTTAGAGGAAGTGCTTTTGAAATGGGCCAGCTGATCGCTGTTTTCACTAAACGGCGAACCATAGCCTGCATCCTGATTAGTTGCAGTGCTGACTGGGGAGTTCTGGTAGCTTTGAGCCTCTTTGATCTCTGCTTCTTCATTGCACAAATACTCATTCTCCTGGATGTCCAGAGACAGCCCATCATCTTCCACGCTGTCTTCATCTATTTCTGCTGCTTTCAATTCCTCCTCAGGAACATATGCTAAAAAACAGGAGAGGAGAGGGGGGCAGGGAACAAGACAAAGTTATTGAACACTCACATTTTACATCATCGCTGTCTTCTGTACTAAAAACCATAAAGACAAATTCTGAAGATCCATCCAGAAACCAAACTCACCATCACTCACACACTCCACATATAAATCCGCACACTCTGTTCTGGTTACGATTTGATGTCAGTGCTATCTAAAAATAAACTTTGACTTCAGTAGTAAAATATGTGCCAGGATCACAATAGATACCATAATATCAAAACCAAAATCAAACAAAGACCCTACCAACCCAATAGTTCTCAACTTTAAAAAATGACCTGGCACTGAGCTATGCTTACTTCACTACATATGCACAGCAGCTTGGACCTGACCTGCACTCCTCAGACCTAGGAACTCAGAACCCCTGGCTTGACCAACTCCATCTCATCTGGGCTGTCTTTTCTGGAAAACTGGATTTAGCTGCAGCTTCAAGAGCCATTTCAGTTGTCAGTCTGCTAGGTTAAGGGTTGCACTTGATCATCTTAAAGGTTTCCTCCAACCAAACAGTTCTATGATTCTGTGATGTGAGAGCAGAACAGCTTACATTTTCACAAGGTGAAAAGAGAAAACAAGACTACGATTGTTACCCAAACGGCTAGGATATACTTTGCCTCCCTTTGATGTAGACCCTGCATTTATCATTTTGAAAACAACAATCAGCAACTAAAAATAAATGTTAGAGATTAAATTTTTAAAGCAACCATCAAAAAACTTGAGACCTCTATGCCAGCTTGATTATTGGCTTATGGTAAATATCAAATTTTGCTATTGTATTGCCACCTGGTGAAACTATATAATCTTACCAAACTATGTGCTTATCTATATCATACTATTTTAAACCAGCAAATATGATATTCATGAGCAGATGGCCATTACATCAAAACACATTTACTCCAAGGGCCCAATTCACAGAAGTGGCTTACGGATACCTAAGTGATAAATGTACACTTTCATTGCAAAGCAGAAAACATACTTGTACACATCTCCCTCCAGTTTTGTAAAAGAAGCTTAAAAAAACACATTGATGGAATGCGGATCATTTGTAAGCATGACAAGGTAGAAAGCATGGACTGTGAGCAATTTGCAGTATTGGAATTAAAACTGACGCCTTGTCAGGTGAACTGTACAGCAAGTGATTCTGAAGTGAGGGCTATGTCCTTCCATGGTACATTACTGAAAGGAAGCTAGAAAAAGAGGCACTTCTTCTCCTATGTGATATGAAGAAAATACAGACTATCACCTTAACAAGGCTGAGGTCCTCTTCGATTGGGGGGGAGCATAAATACAAGTTGAGCTTTCTACACATAGCTAGTAGTATATATTGAGAAAATTCTTTTCTGAAAAAAAATTTATCACATCTCATTGTGTTATAAACAGTCTTTGAAGCAATTTTTTGTTTTCATTTTTTCTCAAAAAGTAACAGTATTATGGCCAGTGCTGCGTTCTATATTCATCATTGCAATACAATCTTAGTGTAGCCCCTAACTACTTCAGTCTGATCTTGTAGGATAAAGCAGAAAAGTTGCCCATTCAGTACTGAGGTAGTGGTGAACCTCAAGAAGCCCATTGCATCTTTCATCTGTGCTCTAAGTGTCAAATTTGTTCAGAAGATAATATCATCTTTTGGATTTTAAGGAAGTGTTAAGCAGGGCCCCATTCCTTACAAATGCCTCAATCTTGGGTGTTTTTTATATATTTAAAAGGACTGGTGAGTAGCAAGCACAATAGAAGTCACTACAGAAATCATGCTGGAGCCAATGGCCAGGAAGATACCAGAAGAGCATTATAAAACAAATAAAAAAATACCCTTAAAAATTTATTTAGTCAATAAAATTGTGAATACAATGCAGAAGTAGTAAAAGAACTAAGAAGTCAGTCAGCTTCCTAGAACTGAAGTAATGCTGCTATTGAAACACTCTGCAGGTATTTGAGCATGGAAGTACCACTGCAGTTCTGAACTGTAAGTATGTGAGTAGAATTGACTCCCACAGCTACAGTCTAAGATCTCTTTGTCACTAAACACCCCTGTTTTCAGTAATTTCTAACAGCAAAGGACAAGACACTTTTAAGTTTCAGAAAAGTGAAGAGCAGTTATGGAAGAATAGGGTTTCTGATTCTCAAATTACTTTTAAATAAAAATAAAAATACTCTGAGGCTTAAAATGCATAAAAGCAGACAGTTACTATCTGGTATTTTCATTAAAAAAAACCACCAAAACTTAACTAATCACCAGCAGTCACCACATAGAAGCTGAAAACTGCAGGGGCCTGCCTACATTCTGAGCTTTTAGTAACCTCAGTGGAGCTATGGAAATTTGCTCTACTTTTCACATCCCGGTATATTTAATAAATAGGTATAAGAAACTGTTGCATGATGATGACTGTTGCTATAGCTGATAGAGCATTTCATCAGAATCCAGGTGAATTATCTGCTAACATCTCTTAATTCTAAATTGCACTAATATATATTCTTATAATTGTTATCTATAACCATATAAATACCTGCTCGAGTAGAAATTCTAGTTGAATCACTGTCATATCTTTCATTTTCATTTATTTATTTATGATGATGTGTCTTCTCTGTTCCCATAATTTTGCACTTTACCATAAAATAAAAGGAGCTAAACCACACAAGAAACATTAAAACTACATGAAATGTCAGTGTTAAACTGTCAAAGCAAAGAAACTGAGTGTTAAAGTGAAATATCCATCTTTCACTTACTTTCCTAGTCTTAGGCTCTGCTGCGACTGCTGCACAATTGAGTTCACTCCCTAACCAATATATAATGCAATATAAAAGTTAAGAATGTACAACTGGCCAGAGTCTGATTTTCTATGCTCTCAGAATTTAAGTTGGATACTGAAAAAAACTGAATTTACATGATGCACACACAGACACAGGTCTGTACAGTTGTTATCTAAAATAACACAAAGAAATAAAGCTTCTTAAATAAAAAGTGAGCAGTTTATCTGACATGTTTAATTTCTCTCTCTGAAATAAAAATTATTTTATTTAACTCCTGTAGTTACCAGAGGATACACACAATACCTTTTCATTCAAGAATACTAGTGCTTATACAGATACTCAACATATGGTATGTTGCAAGGTCAGTGCAATTCTCTAACTGATAAGGTTTCTGTTAGAGATAATACAGAAGCATACGAAATGAAGAATGTTGATTTCTAATAACGCACATTTTGCTAAAATACTCACAGAAATTTTACAAATAAGTAACCTTCAGAATTTTAAATGTAGCAAAAATGTTCCTACTACCATTACTTTCCTATTACAAGTAGTACTCTACGTCAAATAAAAGCATAAGATGTTCAGATTCTCCCCCTATATTACAATAGGTGACTCAACAGACAGACTGTATCTTTCTGTGACAGAGAAACTCAGCAATCTTCTTCAAATATTCCTGAACAGACTCTGCTGGTTTACATGTGTTCTGAAACCATGCAGAAATACCAAGATCAGATATAAGCAGTGATCCTCCTCAACAAAAACTATATCCGAAGCAGAAGGAATTACAGAACATACTGTCAGTTTTTCTTTTCCTTCTCACTTGTGCATACACAGATTCAGGCAAAATGCACGATGGAAAAAGGGGGAAAAGCTTCAAATTCCAGGCAACTAAAAATTAGGGAGATCAGTTTGTATTTCTTTTCTTCTTATTAAGTCTTGCTAATATTTTTTGCCTATGAAGTGTGCCTTCTGGATGCCAGAGCTTCCCCATAGATATACTGTCATCTCTGAGCAGTGTTAAAAGCTGTGCATTCTAATCTAAGTGGACATGAGATGCTATATATTGTACATGTGAGTAGCACAGCACATTGTGTTTGCTTCAGTGAGAATATTTACACTATAAATACACATCCATTGTTTGAAAAAGCAGAAAGAGATCCGAAATGTAAGGATATGGTTAAAAATATGAATATTCTCATATAAAACCCTTCTGTAACCTCGGACTGGTGCTTTTGAAGGAATCTGCTTCTACAGAGGCATTCTTTTCCATTCAAAAAGGGATTCAGCATAGAATACATTATTTTGAAAAGGACAAAAAGTAACAATTGTATTTGTTTTTAACAAAATTAAATGCAGTAAACTTGTCAAGACCTGATTTTAAATCCTCCAAATAAATTTATTCAGAAGAAATACCAAAGAATTGAAAGCCACAATTCAGTAAAGTAATTGAATACTGAAGTAATTTTCACTGAAATACGTATTTCACAGTTTCAACAATTAGAGATGGGTTTAGTTCTAAAATTCTTCACTAAATAGGTGTCTACTCTGGGACTGAACAACAGTGGCACGATGTGAATGCTCTCCACTCTTCAACTGATGTATTTCCACAGCTTGTAGTATTTACCCAGCCAACAGGACACAGCAGCTGCACAAGTTTTCATAGCTCACACTGTCAGCTTGCACAAACTGCACTCTAAGCTGGGGGTGACTTCCACTGCACACAAGAACACATTTCACATCCTGGGCAAAAAGTACGGAAATAAAAGACAATCTACAACCACACATTTCCCTTATCACAGAAAAATGAGAGGGAGTGAGAAGAAAAAACATTTACAGATACCTTTCCAGGATACAGAGTCATGAGAGAATCCAAAATCTCACATTGTGAGAGGTTAACATGCCTGCTGGAAGATTTGAGAATTTTCTGTATCAGCCTATATAAAATGTTCATACAAAATTCTGGCACAGATGCTACAAATATGTGTGTGCATGTCTGTATTACCATGTCACTACAGTGGATAAATATGGCTCAGTTATGACAATTGCTGAGGAACAGCACAGACTATCAGACAACCGAATAACCTTACCACAGTGGTTTGTACCTTCGATTTCTAATTGCAGCGAAATAGGGGGCAAAATACTAGAACTTCCTACCCTCTAATTCTAATGCAATGGGTCTGAGAAGTAGATATGGTATGGTAAAAAGAACAACGTCAGTGCTTCTAGCAGGTTGAATGATAACCCTTAAAGGCATCCCATTAAAAAACCAACAAAAAGATTCTTCACCTCCTTCTCTTCTCCCCTCTATCCCCTTAAAATGAATGCTGCAAATTATTAGGCAACACTGGCAATAGGAGAATGAAGCAGCTTGCATGCGGGTATATTTTCACAGTGATTC